>NW_009193040.1:0-42856 GCF_000690835.1 Fulmarus glacialis
TATATAATATATATAATTCCTATATTCCTATATTCCTCTAGTAATTTTCTAAATTAGCTTCCTTTGAAGAATCTGTTAGTATTAGCTTGAAAAACTGTACCTAAAATCATATGAGATTGAGCAAGTATAATCCTGGCACCCGCTTTATATAGCAAATATAAAGTATTCATGTCTGAAATAGAAACAGTTATGATTAAGAATGAGGTTTCTCTGTCCCTTGATATTAGCATGAAAAGAGAATTTCTAAAGCAAAGATTAGACTGTGGTATAAATTGATTATATCAGACATAGAATCTTGTACTAAACATCTTTATACCATAATTCAACTATATAGCCTAGGAGTACAAATTCGAAGGATTTTTCCAGTGTGCAATGTTATATACTTATTTCCATAAAGTATCAATATTTATACACACTGATGGAACAACACCATGTCTTGGCTTTCTAAATAAAGATGGCACATATCAGTTTGACAGACACAGCTGAGACAGCTGAGTTTATACTTCTAAAAAAGTATTCATTTTGTACTTTTTTATAGAATACTAACAAGGGAATTGCTAATGAAGATAAAAATGATAAGGGTGGGATGTGTAACAGACAGGTGGTTCTGTAGAAAAACATATAAAGCACTGTTTTACTTACCAGTACTATGCTGAACACTGTCAGTGTTACTGTTTTAAAAGAAATAAGATGCACAGTGTGCTGTAAGAAATAAAATTTTGTTTTTATTTCTACAAGTTATAAGCCATATCATGGAATTTTCTAATTTGCAGGTTGTAATTAGGATACAGATCTGATCTGATAAGTGATTTCAAAAAGTTTTACAAATACCTTTGGTATAGCTATTAAAGCTATCTCTCTGGTTCTTTGATTAAACCATTGCTGTAAATCACTACATTTTGATTATTTTATTTTGATAAAGGCTTATTTTTAAAAAACAAAGATACAAATATTTAAAAATTTTTACCTTAGCTTGTGTTGCTGTAATTTAATCTGTTAAAAGTATTGCAGAAATATAGGGGAGAATTACATGGTGATTTCTTCACTCATATGGTTCTAACATTTTGTAACAGTGTGTAACAAACAGTAGGAATTTTCTCTCTTAAGGATCAGTTACTTCATTCGTGTGAATCCAGACATTTTAAGTCTTTCATTGGGTTACACTGGATTAATAGGAAACCACAATGAAATTGCAATCTTTCCTGTTGTCACCAGTGAGAACTTCAACATAACATCAAATTAAAAGAAGAAACTTGCTTGGATTCATGAAGTAATGTGTAGGTGAAAATAATGACCTTTCTGATACTGCATCAGGTTCCATATCATGTTGGATTACCTCACCCAGGCTGTTTAAGACTGCATGAATCAGGCATGATTCAAAGAATCTGACATTCTTTGATACAACTTGACACTGTCACCACACTCTAATGAGTCACGTAAGCCATTAGAAAATAGACTTGTATGGTTCCAGAAGATTGTAACTATTTATTTTACATGCATAAGTTTGTTTTCCAAGTGCCAAAGGACACTTAAAGAAGTTGAAAACCTGAATGAATATACCAATTCATTTCTTTTAATTGATTCTATATATTAAATTATGCTCATGACAACACCAACAGCCTCTAGTCAGCAGCAGGGGGAAAAGATTCTGTATTATGTCCTAATTGGCTATTAAATTATAATTTCAAATGTTCCTGTGTGACTTCCATGCCTAAATTAATAAAACTT
This sequence comes from Fulmarus glacialis, assembly GCF_000690835.1. Taxonomy (NCBI): domain Eukaryota; kingdom Metazoa; phylum Chordata; class Aves; order Procellariiformes; family Procellariidae; genus Fulmarus; species Fulmarus glacialis. The sequence goes on from NW_009193040.1 coordinate 1,729, forward strand.
TAGTTCCTACTCTTAAATACTCTTGAAACTTTATCCATTGTCTTCAAACACCAGCAATTTCTTTTTGACAAAATGAGAAAAAAAATTTTCTCTAGTTTTTATCTCAAAGGGCAATAAATCAATCATCTGAATAATTTAAAATAAGATTTCTTTTAAATTATCTGCTCCAGTTGAATTACAGCTCAGGAATTGTAAGATGACAGTCTATCACTTCTTTTGCTTTGCATCAGAAGAGATAATCTTAATAACAATTCTGGTCCTAACATCTGTGGAAGAAATCTTGTCTCCAATCAAAGTGGTGAAAGTGTTGTCATTCAGGCAGGCAAGGGTTTCAGCCTGTCAATCTATGAACTCTGCCAAGACTGCATTTCTCAGTCGTTCATTTAGCACGTTGCCATCTTCTTTATGGAAGTGATTCTTTACAAGTTTGAATGTGTGCAGACTGATTACAAAGTTGAGTGACCAGCAGAAAAATAAAAAAGCATTGCTCACACCTTTGTTCTGTGGATGCAAATACTTACACCACAGGTAAAACAGTGCAGAGTCAGAACATTTATTCTCTTCCTAAGCAAGGTTTTGTACCTGTGTCACATACTCTGTATACCTGTTTTGGAACTAGATCTTTCCCTCTTTTGCCTCACCATTGAGGACTTCTTTCAGGAACATTGCATTATTAGAAACAAAGTTTTTTTAGCTCAGCTATTTTGTTTGTCATTCTAGAAATGTATCCAGACACAGAACAGCTGCTCTATTCTGTAGCAATTTGATGCCTTTTAAATGCATTAAATGCCCTCTAAAATGTAGGACAATGCTATGTGTGCATGTGTCTATGTGTTATTGAAACAAACAAAAAAAAAATTCATTTGTAATGAATAGTTACATTTATTAGCACATCAGCTATTTATTATGGGCACTTACCTATTTCTATACCCTTTTACAACCACCAACAAATTTTAATTTGTTCTCTCAGAAAATGTATTAAAATGTTAATTTTAGTATTCCCTTAATTTTCAGGGAAGAAAGAATCCCTAGCTCTGATGTTGTCTTCACATATTTAACAAGACTTCACACTTTTTAAAACACGTGTTGTTACAGCAATTATATTTTTCCAAGCCATGTAATGGTGATTTCATTAACTACCTCAGGTGCTAACGCTCTGCTGTGAGTGTGGGAAATGTGTTTCTTTCTCGCCACTGTTTTACAGGTGAACATATTTGGAACCGTACTATTTTCCAGGTCCACAAGTTGAAGTTCAAACAACTTTTTTTCTCTCTAAATCCCATTACTGATGTGTTAGAGGTGGTCTTGTTTTTTTACTAGGGTCCTCCGCTTCTCCACCACACACCCCATTAGTTTGCACCTTAGTTCCACTTTGGAGCAATGCTTTTACTGGAATAAATGAGCTGGTGGTCCAAGCAGCATAAGATGTTTTGGGAGGGAAGGAGGTTGTGATACAGCTTCATCTGCTGCCAAACACTGCAGTTCGGTTCTGGTTTCCATAGTAGACCCCTAAAACCTGGAGCTACATGTGCATCTGCCTCAGTGTCCAAGCCGTTGAAGCAGCTGAAGAAAAAGATGAAAGGGTCCATTTATAGACATTTTTTCCTTCCTTCCCAAAAAACAAGTAGATAATGGCTGATGAAGAAGTCATCTTTCACTGAATCCTGAATTCTAACACCAATATATGTATTTGACCTGGATACTCATGTTCGTATTGGTAATTGCCTGAGAAAACACAGGAAACGTGTGTTTCAGAATAGGGACTGACACTTTTTAAGTAGCGGGCAGCCCTTGAAAGACAAGAGGTGTGTTGCCACTGGAACAGACAACATAAGGCACGGAATGCTTTGGGAAGCCCATCATCTGTCTGGGTCCTACATGAGTCGCACAGAAAGGAAATACACATTATTTACAGGAAATGGGCTCATGCCTTCTTGGTCCAGTGGTCACCCTCCAGGTCTGTAGTGGACATCCGCTTCTCAAATTAATATTCAAATAATGCCTAGACACACAGCCTGGAATTAGAAGTCTTTTTAGTAAAGAAATCTATAGACAATAGTAAAAGCCTATCCCTGCAACAAATACTTGTAATCTAAATCAACAAGACAGTCAAACGGGAAACGGAAACAAAAAGAAGTGAAATCACTTGCCCAGGACCATAAAGCAGGTTAATGGAAGAGCTGAGAATAGCACCCGGTTCTCTTGAGAGCTGAACACATGCCCCCCATTATTCATTGAGCCATGTTGCAGAATTTTCTTCTCATGCTTCTTGTTGGGATGCATGTGCCAGAAAAAAACGGTCCTTGAGCTTTTCTGAGTGCAGGGAGACTTGATAAACCTCACCTTTGCCCAGAGAAAAGGAAATAAAGTGGGGGTCATCTTTCAGCATCCTTTCTTTATGATTTCTCACAGTTTTTAGCACTGATAAAAGGCCTAAGCATGTAAATATACGTACTAATCAAACTACCACTTTGTTGCTTCCCAGTATTTCAGTAGTAGTCTTCTGCAAAGTGAGATTTCTGAACATGCTTTAGAAATACTTTACGCAGAGATTCGGTTTTTCAGCAATTTAAGTTATTAAGAGAAAGTTTTCAACATCCTTTTGAAACGCTTGCAGCCTTTCATGAGAGATTGATGCTCTGTGCTGTAGCTTATGCTTCATCTTACTGTGTCTTTATTTATGCCTGGGTTTATTTACATTTAATTGTGTTGTGAAATTGACAGTCACAGCGAAAATTTTGCCCTGTCATAGAATGAACAAAAATACTCCTGCTATATTTTTTCTGGTCTGTGCTACACTAAAACTCAGGCCTTCTCTCTTAACATCAGTTAAGGGAGTTCAAAAAAGCTCACTCCTCAAAGCAGACGTAGGTGCACTGGTAAATGCCCTAATAGGCATTCAGGCACATGGTCAGAATAAGTCTCTTGCCAGCTGGTTTTGCTCCTGTTGATGTAATAATGTCAAAAGAAGTGTTTTGTTAGGAGAAGCTCTGTCTTTATTGCAGCAATGTCTTCACATACCTATGTGAGTATGCTGATGAAACCGTGTAGCTTTACCATCAAACCTTTTCCAATTTGAAAAGGTCCCCACTTCTGCTCTTGTACTTGATCCATCAATGACGTTGAGGCCTCAGTGTAGCAATAGCCGTGAGCAGAGTTACATTTTAGGCAATATGATTTTCAGAAAATTTCCTCCAACAAGTCTTTCACTGATTTCCTGTTCTCTAATAAGGAATGGTGAGTGGGAAAGCGTAATTTTCCTTAGTTTTTATTTTTCATGGTGAGTTCTAATTCTGGGTTGGAATAAGCATTTTTCAACTAGATGAATTTTCATATGACAATCCTGATTTCTTAATTGAATATTTTCATATGAATAAGTAGGTTTTGAAAAATTTTCAAAAAACTTACATTTTTTAAAAAGTCTTTTGAACTTTCTATACTGATATTTTGGGGTTTAAAAATACACATAAGATATATTGTTGAAATCTTAGCATGAATTTTTAAATGTGAAATGGTTAACCTTGTCAAAAGGAGGTGTAACTAGAACTAACACATATTCAGGATTTCCAGCTAGCTTCGTTCCCTTCCTCCAAATGCCTGTGAGTTATCTTAATTGCACATTAAAAGATTTTCAAAACGTTGAAATATTTTCAAACCTGGAGTTTGAAAAACTTTGATATTTAGTTCTATCCCACTTCTTGCTGCTTTCCTGAAAGACGGAATGATTGAGACAGAAGCTGATGATCCCACATCATCACACATTTCCCTATGTCCTATTTAAAGAATAGTGAGTCCAGAGTTCTGGAGGTTCAGCTCCAACAACCTGCATGTTTATTATGAAACTGCTGTAGAAACATGGAGAAAAATCCTATGCATTTCCCATAAAAGACAGAGTGGGCAATGCAAGAAATTAGCTATAATGAATTTATAACTGCAATATTATTTTTGCTGGTAATGATACTAATCCACATAAAATACTTAGAGTAGATATTCCTAAATCTAAATTAAAAACATGTGTGTAGAAAGGAGTTTATCTCCTACTTCCATTGAATATCTGAATCTCTTTTTTTTTTTTCCTGTAGCAGACATTTTGGGCTAAACTCTAGCTCAGACTATAAGGGAAAAATAAGGTGAGTTATTCTGGCAGTACAAATAACTTATTCCTTGAAAGAAATTCTTCAGGGGAAGCATCCCTGGCACTGAACACATTAATAGCTCTGACAGTTACCAGAGAGCAATTGGAAAAATCCACAGGCAGCATGTTACTTACTCTTACTAATAGCTGCACTGGTGACCATTTTTATTGAGTATTAGACTGAACAAGGAGTCTGGAGACTCCAGACTCAGGGTATTTGTAGTTTCAGATTAGTCAGGACTGCACAGAGTGACACAGAAAGGTAAATCCAAGAAACAGAAATGACAGCTTCCCTAGAGTTGCCAGCACACTTGCTCATAGATTTTTTACTTTTTATTTCTTTTTTATTACTTTTTAGTTTAGTGCTGTTTCCCTGGGACACGTCACTCCTGTCTCAGATGAAACTTGCCATTCAGCTTGCTCAGCTTTGGCTCAAGGCCCTTCCATTGCTACAAAGATGCACACATCCTTTTTCCCATCACTTCCAGAAAATGGGATTACAGTCTCAATCCAAGACGCACATCAGTTGAGAAAACTGTAGAGAGCAGAAAGAAAAAAGGTTCAGGTGTTGCAGATAAGTCTTAGGAGGCTGTGGATCATCTAAATGAATCCTCTGGGTTGTTGGTTTCACCATTACTACTGATGACTGCAGGAAAACTCATGCTCTTCCCAAATTCCTGAATGTTAAATAACTACTAAACTCTGTGTGAGAATTCAATTAAAAATCCAGGCCAAAGGCTTTCCTAAACAAGGTAGCAAATGGGGATGATGTGCAGAGAGCTCACTGCTGACTTCACCAAAGGCGAACTGCACAGTGACATGGCTATCCTCGGATCAGCCACTTTCCCTTCCTTGGGTTGGGGGACTGATGAGGATTGAACCAGCGCACAGACACTGGTGGGAGCACTCACTATGAGGCATTCAAAATCAGGCCTCCTGTTCTGTACGAAGTGTAATGACACTCTGCTACCATGCCACAGAGTTAAATTTTTAGCAGCAGCTTATTTTCTGTAGCAATTTTATCTCAGCTTTGCCTAATGCATGGTATATTGCAGCACTTAACAGATACTTGTTCTGAGACCTTCCTGCATTTCTCATCCTGCTTCTTCCCTTTTTGTATTGCTGTGTAATTTCAGCTTTGATAAGTGCCTCACAGACTGCAGGCTGCTTACAGCTTCATCTTTTTCTTTGATAGTGATTATACAAATACTTAAACAAAAAAAAGGTTCTATCACCAGAATCTTTTTAAAGCACATTCACTTTTCTTGATTTGCTTGAGACAGGACTACCCATGCTACAGTAGAACAGTGGTAGGGTACGTATATATATATTTTACAGAATTTGTTTTCTAACTCAATTTTAAAGCTTTTAGCTGGAACTAAGCATGTTCTAGCTACACAATGCGCCATCAGAACTGCCTGGGAAGTTGACCTGGTGCTCTGTAAGACCTGGACCTTTAAAAGGAGCAGGGACAGGTCTTAACCATGCCTTAACAGGTGTGCTTGGAGGTTTTTCATAATAGGGGTGGGAATAGTATCAGCTGTTTTCAGAATCTCTAGTTTGGAGCGGCAGTGTGGGCATCTAGCTGTAATTAAGCTTGGTGTAAGTGAAGCTGTAGCATGCATGGTGGTTAACAACTAATGTGGTGAGTGCAAATCAGTAGAGATACAGAGGTGAAAGTCTGGTGTATTGTTTGGAATGAGACTTTAAAAGGAATGTTCAGTATTATGAGGTTTTGAGACTAAGGGCAAGAAAAGGTAACCGAGTAAGTAATATGTGCCAATATGGGTCTGGATGAGTCCTCCCGAAGGAAATATTCCCTAAATGATAAGAATGTGTTGGTTAAGTTCACATCTCCCCTCCAAAACATTGACTGAAAAAAAGCAAGGAGAGTTCTTCATGCAGTTGTATGTGATAAAATTTTTGCCTATGTTTTTTTTCCTTTGAATTATTGCCTGACGCTGTATCTAGCTAGGTATTTTCTAAGGGTGAGCCAAAGAGACTGAGGTTGTGTGGTCACAACCCTTATACTTTGCACAAGTAAATTGTGGAGAATAATAGGCATTTTGTTTGAACTTAAATACTGTGCAAGTAATGGCGTTAGTGAAAAATAATAGCGTAAGCTGGAACTCCTGGTATAGTGGTTTTGGATCCTTCCAACTCCACACAGTTTATGTGAAGCAGGTAGAGAGCCAATTCCTAATTTCACAGATGGAGAGACTTAGACGCAGAGAGATACAAGCAAGCACTTTTAATTTAGACCAGTGGGAGTTGCATATATCCCTAAATGGCTTTATTTTCACGGTTGCAGTAAACCTACCAATAACTTTAAAGAGTCAGGTGCTGAATTGTTTCTTGTTTGAACTGATCTTACCATGGTGTTACTAGGTTAAGTTTCTTAATTAGGACCGCAGCAGATTTATGTTGACAAAAGTGAGAGTAAAAACCATCTGTGACACTAATTAATAATTTATGTTGCTTACAAACTGCCAGTATTCTATATTGAATTCTTGACAAAAGGCGTAAGAATATTACCTATTGAAAGAGCATTCTGATACACATGAGTGTGTATTCCATAATATTCCGAGTCAGTTTTCGTTCCCCAGCTCAGAGCTGTTTCAATCTAGTGCCTGAGTACCCAAACCAAGTTTTCCTCCTTCATATTTATCCTCTGCTTACCCCAGAGGATATGACTGAATTAGTGACAGAATTACGCTATTTCCTTGTGTCCTCTGGGGAATGAACCATCAACAACTCACTGTTTTGAGAAATCTTTACAGCTGTGAGTCAGAGATGACCTTTTCTAAGACAGACTGAAGGCTTCAGCAGAGGAATGAAGTTGACCTTGAATTGTGAACTAAACTTTTTCACTTTGATCTCTTGTGACACTTATCACTAGGATGTGGCTCTATTTGTGACATGCTGTGACAACACGGTTTCATGCAACTTTTAAGCAAATATGATACACACTCTTCACAAGTCTTGGTTTCATCCTGTAATAAACCTCCTATGAAGGATATGTACAGACAGTTAATTGTTTCCTGTCCCTACTGACCCAAAATCTTGAGCTTTCCAGGCAAGCTTGAGCAAAAATATAACAAACAATATAAACAAGCAGAGCTCATCCTTATAAGCTGTTGTGTTTGATCTTCCTTGTTCTGTTAGTGAAGAGGTGCACTTGGCACACAGTGGGGGTGGCTGCCATGAAGAAGCTTTTTTAAGTTCCCTTATTTTTAGGGCTGACTCCAGCTCATGATCCATATGGAAGTTTCATCATAAGATTGTAAAATCTGTTACTAACGTAGGCTGCAAGATGAACTGATGTAATGGTAGGACCACTTCACAGTCTTTCATTACTAGCAGAGTGAAGGAAATTCACCAGATGTGTACGTGATGTGAAAAAGTAGAGGCCTACCTTTTATTGCTTGGCATGGTATACAGTCTTAGTCATATGAGAAGGACGTTGGATAGTCAACGCTCTTCAAGCACATACTATGACTGCATTAAATGTTGGAATTTCCTAAGCAGAGGAATATTTCAAATTATAATAATTTTCCTGATAGGAACAAAAGAGGTGCATAACTTCTACCTTTGATGAACTATTTCCTCAAGAAAAGAATATCAGTATTGATCCTCAGAGTGTTTCTTTCAGAAGCTGCAGAAGCAGTAGTTAAATATGCTAGGGGCTGTACTGAAGAAGCCATTTTGCAGTCTGCAGCACACCTTGCTGTTTCTGTGAAGTTCAGGAACTAAACTGTGTATCCCTGAGGAGCCATTAAATAATGCTTCTCTATTCATTATTGTTATTATTATTATTGAATATAACAGCTGTGATGCATTTTTTTAATGTCCCATTTGTGAATAACTCTTCTAATTAGATAGGTACATTATTCTATACGTATAAACCCTGAGTTGTGGTTTATATGTGTACAACACAAAGATGTCACACAATGGTTAGCAAGATAAAACACTACTCAGCTGGAATGCTGTGCCTCATTTAGTCATCTCACTTTAACAAAGAGTTGAATCAATTGGAAATACTACAGATGAGAGAAGCAAGAATGGCTTAAAGTGGTTTTTTGTTGTTGTTGTTGTTTTAAAAAAAAAAACAACACACAAAAAAACCCACCACAAAAAAAAACCCCTTGCTGTAGGAGGACAAGTTGAACACATTTGTAGTATTTTTAACCTATAGAACAGAAAAGACATAAATTTTTAAATACACGAAAAGCTGTTACAAAGAAGAAAGGAAGGATTAATTTCTTGATTCTTGATGGGTATGACAAGAAACAGTAGGCTTAAATTCCAGCATGAAGAATTCAGATTAGATAGTAGAAGTGTTTCCAGTCAGGAAAAAAAGTCACTGCCTGGGAAGGCTGTGAATTTGCCATCACTTAAGAGAGAGAGAGGCATCTGTCAGGAATGTAGCAACTCATTTTACATTGGGAGAGATTGATAATCTCAGTGATCCCTTGAGACCCCTTTCAGTCTGATTATGCAACATAGAATCTTAAATCTATGACAACAGAAATCTGTTGTACCTAGCAAGTGTAAACCCCACAAGCATGATTTTATACATTCTTGCATTTGAACTGTGACCTACATTGTACAGAAATACCTGAGCTTTGTCCCACTTCACATCGGGCATCTTTCAAAACCAAAAACTACAATGAATAGAGACTCCTTTCCCCCCTCCCCAACCAAACCAAACCACACTACCCTTTTTGTAATTTTCTAGTACCTGAGGTTATCATTCAATGTGTATAAATGAGTAAATCATAGACCTTTATCTGTAATACAGTTTCTTATCTGTGGAAGGTGTATTTTAAGCCTAAACCTCAAGACTCTATTGGGTCTTACTGCTACTATAAAGTCTTTTCTTGCATATTTTGGGAGTCAATGAATCATTAAGCAAAGCTACTCTTTTGCTGGAATTTACTGGTGTTGAAAATTAAGGGTTTATTCCCTTAATTGGTCTACCATTTACTCTTTTCAAGAGTTTCAGTGCAACAGCTTGAACACAATGCTAAAAATTAATTCCCTGAATTTCTTAGTGGAGTAACCAAAAGTTCAATTTATACATTTATATCCACAAACATTAAATGGTAATATTGTATCCTCGTTATCAGAAGCACTGGCAAGAATTTAGTAAGCCAATACTAGGCACTGCACTATAAAAGCAGTTTGTAAAGATTTTTTTAATGTTAGTAGAAGAAGGAGTTTAAGATGAGTTATTTATTCAAGTATTGAAGAAGATATTTCCAATTTTGCTTGTCTAGAATACTACCTCACTGACTTTATATCTAGAGATGAAAAAGAATATGGTCATTAGAAAGAATGACCTTTGCATTTTCAGAGGTCTTTATGAAAGAAAATGTAGCCTCTGGCCATGGCACTTCTTAAGAAAGGGTCATAATAGTCAGCCTCTTGCTATATCTCCCCTCTTCTGTCTTGAAGCTGTCATTAGTAATTATCAAAAGGTGGAGGATACCAATAGTTAATTTTTAGCCTTGTGGGAAATAAGTTTATTCTAGAACTGACACGGTAGAGTCTAAGAAGTGTTTTGTAGAGATACTTCTATACTATAATATCTAGTTTTCCTATTTGGTTTCACATAGGATAACATAAGTAATCCAAGTTTTATTTGATTTTCAAAGTTTATGGAAAAACCAGACGGGGAACAAACAGGGAAGCAGAATGCATATTATCAGCAGCTTGTGAATTAATGGAAGACAAAGCTGAACAAAGACTTCTCCCTTTATACTTCCAAGTGTGGAATGACATTAATATAATTTTTATACCAGATTTCACTCATATTTATAATGTTGATTAGCATAGTATCTGCTTTATTTTGTTAACGTTGTATTTATTAAAAACGTTGGTTTATTGAAGCATTCACATAAAATCTTTATTTGTTAGTAAGACACAAATTCTAGTCAAAAGAATGAGAGATGCATGGTGTTAAACCAGAAGAGTAAAATCTACTCATTGGAGATCTGCTGTTTCTGCTTGGTGGACAATTCCTTCATTCTCCAGAGAAACTGGTCATCCAAACTGACATAACAATTTTCTGACTGACTAACTGGGGACACCTTACATTTCTGAGGACAGCATGACATTTTGGTACTCATTAGTTTAAAAAGTCATCTGGAAAGAAATTGCCTAATATTTGGCACTTACAAAAGTTTGAGGATTATTGCCAGTGAATACTTCTTGATTAGTTTTTATTTCTTTTTCACTCTTGTTTAATTAATATGTAATTATAGCATTATGAAGAGTTTTTCTATAAATGTATGCCACAAGTAATAAATAAGGATCACCTTAGCTCTTCCATATGTTGTCAAAGAGGAGGTTTGGATCAGGATAAAATAGCACAGCTCAGTTGTGAGTTGTCCTCATAGTCCTCAGGACTTTTTAGTACACTGTTTCAGTGTCTCTTAGAGTGGGAATAAAGAGCATCTTTACCTCCTCCTCCTATATCAGAGATCAGAACTGGGACCAGTGCACGTTTGCTTGCTTGTTTTTAAATCTTGGATATATGATTTATTTGACTTCTGTATGATGAAAATTACTTTCTTTTTTTCTTATTGCATGTTTTATGGGCCATGTTCAATAGTGAAAGAGAAATGTGCTCACAGCATTTTGACTTGTACTAGGATGAGTGATATGATGAGAAGGATAGTTGTTTCCTAAGGAGTGGATAGCAAATGAGACTTTACCTACCAAATCAAAGGGTTACCCCCTGAAGTATTGTTGGATGGAGGCTGGATTGAGGCTTTCCAGAAAGAAGGTTCAGATTCTAAACCTTCCAAAAGTTGGGTGGGTGCTTTAATAAAATTCACACTAAGTGTGTGCATATGTGTGCTGGAGAGGCTATAGAGGAGGATATGGTCAGTAATAGCACAGTCCCTCCTTTCATAACAGCTCTCTCTAGCTCCTGTCCTGCTACAATAGACATTTCTGTCTATGTTCTCTGTTGTTCCTTTCTTCTTCAGATGATTTCTCTTTTCATTTTTATATCAGGTTAGTTAGCCTTCTAGCTTTGAGCTATTTACACTGCAGTGGGTCTGAAGTGCCTGCTATTGACATCCTTTGTAATGGCCTACAAATAGAAAACAAAATCCCCATGTCACAAATGCAGATTGTGCTAGCAGCTTATCAAAAATTGAACATTCCTGTTTTCTGCTACGCAATTTCTTATCAAAGCCTGTAAGCTTTCCTGTGATAATATGAGGCAGCACAAAGAGAATATAAGAGGCAAAGGAACAGTGGTAAGGGAGACAAGAAACTGAAATTCTGTTCCCCAAACTGGCCGTTGACCTATTCTGTGTAATGGCCAGTCTGCTATCCATCTCCTGTTTGCTTTGTGTATTTAGATTGTAAGAAATCATAAGTACTGTTGTATGTATAAAATGCTTGACAGAAGAGTCTTCCTAATAGCACTGTAACCCAGAGAATCCTCAAAATATGTGATATGTAAAGATTTTGTACTTTATTGTGAGATGTCACGTTTCACGTTAGGCAAATGCTAGCCATTTTGATCCTTTGGAGCGATTTTCTTTATGCCTATGTACTTCTGCAGATAAATCGCACACCCACACATCTCTATATGCGTGTGTACGTGAGTACATATAAACAGACATGGAAAGGTCAATTCAATTCAGCTAGGACTGAGGTATACACGTTTTACTTCTCTGTATTTTTAATGTGTATACTTCTAAGTTATTCACTCCTGATAGCATCTGGGGTGGTGAAAACATGCAAGAAGGCTTATTTCTGTGAACTGTCTCACAGTACATTATCAATGCTCAGAAGCAGAGAAATAGGCTGGCTGGCTGATTCTCTCATTAATTTAGATGCAGGGTTTGTTTAGTCAGCTGACAAAACAAACTTAGCATTCGTGATGTGTTGGCCTAGCTCCATATAGGAAAATAACAAGACTCTGAATGAAGAAAAAGATTAAATTTTTTTTAAAGATCTTTAATGGCTTGCATTAGTTTTTAAGCCATGCTTTCTGACTTTTTTCCCCACAATATGGTGTATGGTGTATTATCACAGTAGTTCAGTATGCCCTTAAAGCCAAAATATGATTTGTTTTGTCTGAAATTTTACAGCTGACTGTGTTCAGTTTATTAGCACATTATTCCTTTAAGAAATCCATAATAAAACCAGAAGCCTGAAATAATTTTGCAATTACAGTTTAGAGCTTTAGGGCTAACCTATATGTTAAGCTCAGAGTAAAAAATAGCCTTCAGTGATGTCGGTTGGTATCCTGGCTCTGGTTGGGGAGGCTGCTTTGACATCTTTGGAGGATCTTCAGGTTATTTCAAATTATAAAGGTATGAAACAGTCAGTATGAGGAAATGTAATTCTTAAAAATGATCCATAATCTGCCCATACCTCAGGCTTTTTACAAAAATCTTCTCCTTTATCAGATTTTCAGGGGAAAAGGTAAATATTTAAATGAAATATATTATCATATGGAGTATTTATATGAATATAAAGGATCTTAAATAATCAGTCAACAGTAAGAAAATACAAGAATTGATGTTGTCCACATAAACCTAATTGGTTCCTGTTCCCTTGTATCCATTAGGTATCCATTAGGTATCCATTAGGTATCCATTAGTACACAGCTATAATGATATCAGCTATAAAATGTTTTCCAGAAGACTTCCTTGTCATTCCTTTCAAGAAATATATGGTGTTCACTGAAAGAACAACCATTCCATTTAATGTCCTCATCAAATGCATATCTCTTGCCTTTTTTGCTGCATAGTGCATAAATTCTGCATCCTCACAGGTGTTTCAATAGCTCACATCACTAACATCAGGGATAGCAATGAATGTGTCTTCCTTATGATCCCAAATTCTTCTTCACAGAAGATTTCACACAGATGGCAGAAGAGACCGGTCCTTTTGTGTATCGTTTTGAAAAGACTATTTTCTCAAATACGTTGCTGATTTCTAGCCCTAGATTTCTCTAGAGAACAATTTCATTATCTTTTAACTTACGTTGCAAATTTTCAGTGCTTCTGCAGATCGGGCATCCCCAGTTATCTGAAGCTGGAAAACCAGCTGTGAGGAATACAGAATCTCTTGACAGCTGAGTGGCTTAGTTTAAATTATCTGGCCAGGATCTTGTACGTAGGATAGGGCTTAGCAGTATGCAGCTGCCCAGGTCATAGGACTGCCCAGCTTCTGCAATAAATGAGACAAGGATATTCCAGACATCAAACTTCATCACTTCACACCTCCCATTAATTGTCAGGACACTGTTCACAGCTTTTACTGAAACAGCCCTGGAGTAGATGTGTTTGAAGTTGGAATAAACAATTATGCGTGATCTTGCCCCTTCTCACCTCTACCTTCCTTTGCTTCCAGGATACTAAAGTTAAAATGCTCTGTGATACCAAAGGGTCAAATATCACAGTGCTATCTATATTCATCAGTTCTTGGAGGTTCTTAGTTTTACTTCCTTTTACAAATACATTTGTAGTGTATGTAAGCAAGTCTATCGAGAATAAGAATGATAGTTGTGAATAAGGTCTAGATTTTAGACCTAATATTGAGATTTAAGGCAATGTTTCTTTAATACTTCAACAAAATGTATGTTCTGAAATGCATGTACTATGAATTTGTTTACTAGGAAGTTTATTGTACCTGTATATTGCTTCCTGTTCATAAAAACACTCCTGAGGTAAGCTGCTTATATTAAAAGATTTTCAGGTTGCTCCAAAGAAAGTCAAAATATCGGAAGGGTAAATATTGTCAGCAGTGATGGACTACTTCGATGAAACGATTCATTATTTCACTTCCAGTACTTAGGAACTTTGCTGAGAGAGTGGCATGCTGAATGGCCCTTGCTAACACATTAATATGCTGATCTGTCTTCTAAGCTGATGAAAGCTGTGTTTTCATCAAGAATGCAAAAATCACAGCTCTCTATAGAAGTAAAGATGCCACAGAATGGATGGGTATTGGGAAATAATGCCTTTATATGTGATAAAGGAGTTTCCAAGTTTGCTCACAAATCAGCAGTGGTTTATAATGACATAGTTAGCATAGCTTTCATAATGAAGTGATTCTGAATCTTAAACATTAACTTCCTGGGATTTGTAAACTCTTAGAGGGCAAAGTGTAAGGATAGAATTTTCAAAGAGGAATTACATGCTCAATTTCTATTAACTAATCCTTTAGGCAGTATTGAAAATCTCAGCCTTACATCACAAATGCCCCTGAGGAATCAGCTAGTTAATGTAACGGGTTCTGAGGCAAAGGGGAGGGATGACACTCAGTTTGGTTTTACAAAGAACGTATCGGAAAAGAGGAGCAAGACTGGGTGCTTCTATGTACAAAATGCACTGTGTTAACTGGGGATTTTATTTTCCTGTTTTCTCTCCTTTTATGTCATTTTTTGTCTTAAGGTTTGATTTTTCACATCATGGTGTACAGCAGTGGGGAGAGAAGGGCACCTTCCTTCCTTTGCTTTCTTGAGTGGTAGCTGACTCTATCCTGAGTTGTGCCCCTGTCCTTGAAGCTGGGGAGTGGAGTTCCCTTCATTTTCTGACTGCTTCTGCATACCCCTGTGGAAGAGGTGCTCGTCACAAAGCTAACGTTCTTTGCCTTTTAGATACGAAGAGCTAAGGGTAGGGATCCTGACAGTTGTTAGGAGTAAATTCAGTTTATGTTGTTAAACTCGGTCCTGAATGAGGCAGAATTATTTCACCTCTACCTGAGAGACAGAGGTATTTGATCTTAAAATAGGAAGTGTAGGCACCTAGGGAACTTTATGCCCTCAGGAAACCAAGCATGACCTGAACTTTGGACTTTGGTAGTGGTGAAGTAACTAAATGCTGTGTAAGTCTCTTTGAGGTTTTATCTCTGAGTTTCTATAAAAGCCCCACCATGTCAGGGTCACAGGACACAGCCCTTGGAGGTACCTTAGGGCTTTCCTAGAATCCATCTAGTAAATGGGTACAACAAATCTTTACAGTAACATGTGCCAGAGAAGGTCTGAGTGGTTAGGAGAATGGATGCTTTCATCTCAGCATATTTTAAAATATGCCATATATGGAAATTTCCTCCAGTCTTCAGTGGAAGACTCATGTCTAGTTTAAAGGAAATATTTTAAAAAGACATATTTAAATATATTCAGATATTCATGTTTGAATTCAGTGGGCCCCAGATTGACCTGAGATCACAAGAGGATCTGCTCAGGATGTAGATTAAAAAAAAAAAAGAAAAACAAAAGCAAACATATTTAGTTTTTCTTTTCTGACAAACTCTTCACATTTATTTACTAAAGCTGAACCACAGGAAAGAGAGTGGAGAGATATGCACTGAGGAAGTCTTAAAGAAGATGAAAGAGGAGTTGTCATGCATGAATAGAAGTGGCAGAGCAAGAAATACTGATATTCAGTGTTGATTGGTAGTGAGACAAAGGCAAAAATGTATGAAGAATAATGTGCAGAATGAACAACAGACAAGTGTAACGATGATGTGCGATGAGAATATTTAACATTATCATCTAATCTTATCTGGAAAGCTTTTCACAGACAAATACAATTGCACCAACATAAGTGAATCAAATGAAAATGAAATCCAGGTCAACGAGGCAGCACAGCCATCAGCAGTTTAACCATGTGACAGTCCCAAGATCCACTCTCACACTGCCAACACGGCCACCTACGGACCTTGCCAAGCAGCCAGATGCTGCTGGAAGATGAGGACCTTCCATAGCTGACATTTAACTCCTCAGAGGGCAGTAATAACACTTAGGCTTTATTTTAATGACTGAATTACATCTTGCTTCAATAGTTGAATTTAAATTGTCATACGCTCCTACAACTGTTTTAGTAGTGAATTGTATTTAGTCATGTATTATGTAGTACATCCTGATCTAATAAGAACGTTGCTTTTTCTATGAGAACATTAATATTGACATAACTCCATCCCAGCCCCATCACATACTACTTTAATTAAGACTGCATTCCTTTTGGAAGGAAAAAGGGCAAAGGTTTGATTTTTTAATGTAATTATTATAACAAATGTTTATTAATCATAGGCGTAACATCTAGTAAAGCGTTATGAAGTTATGGGATTATGGGACCTTAGAAACCTGGCACATCTCATCATCCCATGTCATAATTTCCCAAGCACAGTTTCTCAATGTAGTGTCAATATTTCCCTTTTGGCTATTCTGGAAATATTCTCTTTGTAGTATACAGAAGAAGTATAAGTAGAAGTAGTAGTAGAATACAAGTAGTAGAAGTAGTAAGTATAAGAATTCTTACACAACCTATGTGATATTTTGTTTCAGACACTTTCCAAGGCATAGAAAACACCCAGACTTTCTTGAATCAGATTTATTGAAAATATCTCTTAAAGACTTCAAACTTTTCTTAGTTTTTTGCAGAGAAGCCATTTGGACTCAAAACACACTGTGAGAACCTCCAACTACTTTAGCACACTCTTAAAGTTTCCACTGTGTGTGGGTTTTACTTAGTTGCAAATCTCTGTATTGCCACACTTCAAATTTACAGGAACAGGTTATACGATTTATTCTTATTTATAGGGAATGATGATAGGAAGGTACTATATTTGCTGCACATAGAACACCACATGTAGAGTTTTTGGTAGTTGGCACGTTGGGTACTCTGTCACAATAGGGAAGTGTCTAACTATCATTTAACATGAATGGCTGTTTCGCTCTAGTATGAATTGTATCAAAGATAGTATGCATAGTACACAATTGCTCCTCCAACATCAGCCAAAGAAAGTTGATATTCAAAAGACACTCTCTTGATAGAATTCTATGGCAACCTGTGTCAGAATATTGGTTCCTGTAAAATAAGAAATAAAAAACCTAAGCATGGTAAATCAGGCAATATTCTGTTTCTAGCTTACTTGATAAATGTTATTGCAGTAGAATTTAAGGTTGGAGTGAGGAACAGGCAGGGAATAAAGGAGAAAATGAATTGTTTGGTCTCTCTTGTCTCATTCTAATCATAAAAGTACTTGTGTTTGTTAGTTTATCTCTGCTCTCCTTGACCAATGTAAATCTACAAAGACTACAAGGCAGATTAGAGACAAGTATACCCTTTTGTCATGCTATTTGGACAGAGCTGGTGAAAAATCCGCCACTGCCCCCTCCCCCCCTTATTTTTTTTTAGTAAACAGCAATATATTTCTTTCAAAAGCATTCATTGAATTGAAAGATTTCGTCCTTGTTTTTCAATCCTCTCCATATCTCTAGCTCCCTATCCACAGGTACCTCACTCCCTTCTTCACGTTCTCTCTACATCAGTTGTATATCTAGCTGATAACTGCAGAATATGATGGCATCCACACTGGAACACTGTAAGAGATACAAATTACCAGAGACTAAGAAATAGTCACTATTGCTTAAGAATTGTAGATATGTCAGGGTGATGCTTAGATTTGTTCATGTAAGTTTCCTCTGATCCTTATGGGAACAGAAGAGAGAAATCAAGGAGTTAAAGGGAGACTGAACTGAGAAAAAATAAGAACTTGCACTAATGGTTTAACTTTCAACTTTTCTTTCACAGTATATCCCAAACAGAATTGTTACCTTCCTTCACTCTATATGACCTCTGGAGAGTTTTCTGAAATTGCACTTATATGCAAAACCTAAATTAATCAAAATATTATGAAGAGAATATGCCTCAGGATAAGTATAAGGTGCATTTTGTACTGAATATCTCTTTTGCAAGTTTCAAAAGACTGAGGAAAAAATGTGATATTAAGTAAGTAGAAGACATTTTGATCAGCTATAAAAGCCTCCATGGTGCCAAACCCAGACTAAGAGATTAGAAGTGTAAAGCCCTCCGATATGGTGATATTTATCAGAAGAATTTCTGACGCATTCACTAGAGCAACTTCTCAGGAACCTTACCAATAATAATAAAATAACCTATGAAATCAAAATCATATTATGCAACATTAGTTTATCACTCCCCAGGATGCTGACCTTGTCATGTTCTGGCAACAATTCTTCAAACTCACTCTCATCCCAAAGCAAGCAAGTAGAGGTATTAGCAGGTGGCATTAGCTACAATACAAGTCCCAAAAATGCGCACCTTAAAACTAAGCAGCTTTCAGCATATCCCACAGTCACCACCTGTAAATATGGATAGGGTTTTCTATGTTTCATTTTCACAATGTGGGCCTGTCAGCTACAGATAAGTCTATGCAAAGTGAGCTCCAGGTCTCTGCCAGCATAAATCATTTTTTGGTGTTTTGTTGAGTGTTTGGGGTTTTTTTTGCATTACCCTAGTTTATGAGGATATGTGAGAGAAGAATTCATCTTTTAAATGAAGGGAAAGTCATTCAGTTCTGAGCTGAAAGCTACATATGACCTTTATGGAAACATTGGTGTCTACTGCAGCTTTACAGTAGTCTTATCAGTACTCAGAAGTGAAAGGGAAGCCTAGGACAATGTCAAAGGTAAATCCCAAGTGGAAATAGTGACCTACATGTTGAAATTTGACTGGCAGAACATAGTTTAAAAAAAAAAGTTAAAGCAATAACTGATTGAAACACTGAACTTCCATGTACACTGAAAATGTGTAACCTTCACTGTAGCTGAAATTCCAGTACAAAGCACTGATTTAATCAGTTTCAGAATTTTGCATATGTGCATCATTTTCATGAATCTTGGAGCACCACAAATTTGACAACTTTTGGGTGGATTCCTCCTCTAATATAGCTGCTTTGTGTTGCCAGACTTGACTTTTTTTGACAAGTTAAAATTTTAGGGTGGTATGGAGCCACTGTGGCAGCTCACTTTTGGTACAGCTTTGGCCAAGTGGTGGAAGAAGTGTGGCCACTGTGCATTTAAACCTAGGGGATCGTTTTCGTGCTTTAATGGGATTTAGGCAGTGGATAGTCAACTAGTAGAAAGACCTGATGTTCATTTCCAGCTTTAGCACTGGGGTGTGTGTGTCTGTTTGCATAGGATGCTTTGAATAAACCTTCCTTGAATTCCCTGTTTACTTCCTCAACCCTTTTCTGCATGCAGCTTGAATTCAGAACTTGATCCAGTACCCCAGGATCTGTGCTTTCTTATATTTATATTTGACAGTTGGGGTCAGCTGTCCCAGCTGCATCCCCTCCCAACTTCTTGGGCAGCCTGAGAAACAGAAAAGGCCTTGACACTGTGCAAGGACTGCACAGTGTTATCAAAGTGTGTTATCAAATCCAAACATAGCACCATGTGAACTGCTGTGAAGGAAGTTTACTCCATCCCAGCCAAAACACTGCACATACTCATACAGAAGACACTATGGGGAGCAAACCTGAAAGTGGTGCTCAATAACCATTCACTTAATGCATTAGGCATGTTCCTTTGTTGACACATAGAGTGGTGGGCTTTTTTTCCCCATCTTTTACAAATAAAACCTCATCAGCTGATTGTTTGAACACAGTGTCAGCTTGGCAGTTATAGAAATGTGGGATTCTTGCCTCTAATTACCATTCCATTTCATTTACTAGAAACGGATGTATATATAATGCAAGAGAGACATGATGAAAAAAATTCCCTGTGTAGAGAAACAAAACAAAACAACCCCTAGTTTTAGGGTTTTTTGCTTCTTTTCCAACAGTTCTGAGGAACCATGGGATGGTTGTTTCATGATTGCACCACTAACGTGTAATGGCTAGGCATGAAGAGTATACTAATCCCATACCTAATAAAAAATATGTAATGCCTTTTTTTTATAGCATGCACTCCTTTCATCCCTGTTCTGTTGCTACAGAGTCTATGTGGGAATAACTTTCACAGAAAACTTTTTTAGTTTACCATTAGGAGTAGGTAAAATGCTTTTTTTCCCCAGCAAAATCAAAAACCTAAGCAATTACATCGGTATTGTGTTCAGTCTAGCACTTTCTGTGAGTCCATGGCATAGAGAATAGCCATTTCACTGGGAAGTCTCACTAGCCTGACTCTTTGCGGCTGGTGAGGAGGCAGCTGGGGAGCCAGCAAGGTCCTGCTGGATGTGATCGTGATGGAGCTTTAAGCTACCATCCTGGTTGCCTGCCCATGGATGGTCCATGTGGCCAGCATGCCTGAGGTCAGGGAGACACCTGTACTAACAGAGGCAGTGACTAACATGCACATTGTATTTCTGATAACCTGGATCTGACTTATTTTCAGTCTTTCAATTATTTCTCTTACAAATAGGTGCTATGAAAGCACCAGTAACATAAGAGGTGGAGTGGGGCTCTAAAGATCCATAAGCTTCAGAAAACGGGAGCTTATGGTTATGGTGCAGAAGATATAGATCTTGACAACTCCTGTAAGCATTTATTGCTGAATCTTTTTTTGGGGGGTGAATGCATATGCACTTATTGGGAAGTCAGAAAAAGAGGATAGTTGGAACCAATTAAAAGGATAACTTGTAAAAGTTAGTAAACTTTTTTTTTTGGAAAAAAAAAAAAACCAACTGGATAGTTAGAAAAATCTTTTGTTTGCTTTATAGACAGTTAGTGTAACCTTATGAATAATAGACTCAAATCACTGAAGTGTAACAAAACAGGGATTTTAGTCCTGGCTGACTTGTTCAAATCAAATTCAATGTCACCTTTGAGGTTGTAACAGATGTCTGTATAGACTGGAAGCTGAAATTCCTTTTCTGATAATATTCAAAGCATTCAGTGTTCACTCCACAGAACCTGATATTGCATTTGCTGTCTACTAAGATGAACCTTCTCTCCACTGGAATCAAGAGAAGTTTTACGTTTGACTAGAGCAAGCCCCAGTTTCACCTCGGGACTCCAGTTGTTATTTTGCATGCAGAAAATACAAGAACTGGATCTTAAAAGGCCAGCCTCTTTTTTTTTTTTTTAAGATTTCCCCATCTTCTTTCAAGCCGTTCCTTTCCTTTTCTTTCTTTAATTTACTGTCTCATTAATAAGAAGTCCAAATTATTCAAGCAAATATTGTTATAATGAATGCTTGACTTGTACAGTGCCAGCTTTTGTACTAAATTATTCAGATAAAAATAAACACGGACAGCTTGGAAACAAACTAACACGATGAACTAGACTGAATAAAGAATTCATGAAAAACAGTGCAAATATTTGTAGGTAAATTTAACTGTGAGGATTAAGTGAAAGGGGAAGAGATAATTTTATTTAAAGAAAAAGGCAAATTAAAGATTCTTCCTCATGTTTGCTTCACTGATAGATCTATTGTAGCTGTGCGTGCAGGGATTTTGCTAAGAATTTATTCCATATTCTTAATATCTTTATGGTCATTCCATAAGTGGTCGATATTACTCAAGGAGGCCTTTACATGAAGGCTGTTTTTAACTTGGGTTATTTTATTAATTAACTGCACTCTAAGAAAATGCAAACAAGTTGTCACAGAGAAGGGAAATTCCTGTGTCATCTCATTAACACATGAATGCTCTGTCCTGTTGTGCACATGTAGGTGTGCAGTGCTATTTTAGATGACCTCATTTTTAACGGTGATTTAGTCCAGCTACTCCCCAAATGCTGCCTGGGCACAAGGTGGGTCTCTAAGTCACAAGCATGTGTTTCGTCTGTGCAAAGGACACCAACAAATGGGATATTCAGGCTCTGGACTCTGTGTTCTCATTGCCACACTTGCTGCCTGACCAGTCAATTATTGTGGGAATACCCCACAAAGTCAGCATCCCCCAAGAGGTGTCTACAGCTGACAACTTTTCATGTCCACAGATGCTCTCATGCAGCTATGCTTTGGTTAGACACACACACATGGGGGCTGCCACAGCTCCCCAGGGACTGCAAACAGTCCCCAGGACAGCTGGGCTCTAGATGCAAAGCCTGCTCCTGTGCCCCAGGAGACAATGGTCAGAGTAGACACCTTTGAGGTGACTCAGATGTAAACAGGCGTATACCTGGAGAAAAGGAAGGCACCTTCCCATGGATATTTATGTTTGATTAACTGGATGGGAACCAATCATTCTTGTGCAAGTAGCTGAGTTAGACTATCCATTTTTTGAATCCTGAAAGAGAGAATGTCAATTCAGTGAGCTGAGCAAGAATTCAGTAACTTATGAAGAAAAGCTAGTTATTTTGAATTAGATGGGCTGAGAAAACTGCAGGAGGAACACCAATTATGTGTAAAATGGTTGTTCTTATAAAGTATGCAAGACAAAGTGGTGCAGTGCCAACCAGTTCAGACTGGGCAAGCCAAAATATTAGGTCTTTTTTGCAGAGATATAGCTTCTTTCCAATTTTGTTCCTATAAAATATTCCAGGATGATTTATACCTTGTTGTCACACCATATAGATGCTTCTGAGGCAGAAATGTAGATACCCTGTAATCTTTCATTTAACTGCTAGTGTGATTTGTGAGCATGTTTGGTAGTGCCTCACAGTGGTCATGAACTGGGGTTCTGCTATGCTGTACAAAAACAGGACAAATGGCTCCAGCTCTAAGGAGCTTCCTAAAACTCCCAGTGTTTCCAAATAGAGTACTTCTGCAGAGCCAAAAATCCCACTGCAGTTATTACTATTCTTTTAGTACAGCACTCTGTACAATATATGTTTCACTGCCTATCAAAGAAAAGCAAGATATGTATATAATTCATATATATAACTCAGTCACATAAAAACATTTCCGGGCACACCCCGTATTTCATTGTGTCTTATGTTTTTGACTAAAAAAACCCAACATATTTAAAGAACTGTACTATTCTCTTTTATCTGAACTAAAAAATGCACAGCAGAGACATATGTGCAAGAATTAGCTTTTATTTATTTCATTTTGTTTGTGACAGATTCATTGTTTGCTTTTGCCAGGCCCCAAACCACCCACTGAACAACATGAATATTCAGGAGTTGTTAGCAGCTGCAGCCAGTTTGATTTTTCTCAAGAATTCTAGCACATACAATGACAATGAATTCACTTTTGTATGCAGTGGTTGTGCATGAGATGTTCCCTGATATTATTATTTTGGAAACTTTTTGAAAAAAACTGAGAGATACTCATGGTTACCCTAAAATATCATCAGCCCAGGGGAAAAAAAAAACAAAACAAAACTTGAAAAAACCCACAAGCTAAAGATCTCTCTGTTCAGACATAAAAATCTGCTGCCTTAAAGACAGATTTAGGAATGTATACACTTGGATAACTTTATTCATACAGGCAGGCACAGTGAACTCAGCAGGATACATGAGTTAAGTTACCTGAGTGAGATTTCAGAACAGGGTATCAGTTTTCAGTGACTAAGTATGTGTTCTTGGAAGGGACGGTTTGTGATTACCCAGAGAAAAAGGTTACAGCATAAGCATAGGATTCCGGATCAACCTGTGAATGTTTCAGACTTTTAATGGAATTTGTGAGTGCCGTTTATTCTCTTCATCAAGATTCTGGAGCCCTAAGGTACATGTATGCACAATGTTCATGTTATAGTCAGGAAGACAGTGATGGCTGTAGTGAATAATGGGATCTATGGGATCTGTGCTAACAGAAAGACATAGCAGCAACATGGACTTTTGAAAATGACTTGGAGAAAATCTCCAATTAGCTGTAATTTGATTAATGGGAAGACACTGCTTGGTGTGCTTGAGAATGTTGTAGTGCTCTGAGATATCCCAGACCTACTGCGACAGGAAGAGAACAGATTGCTATCCAGACTCAAGAAAGAGGCAATTATATTCAATCTTAAATAACTTAGTATTTGCTGTAACAGCAGCTTGGATTTTTACAAGTGGTGATTGAAGTTTTCTTTTAAGAGGCTATTGTTTAACACACGCATGGATAAGAACCTGCGTTAACTGTAGAGTTTGGTCAATGTGAACATTCCCTTGCCTGCCCACGTCTACTCTTCTGAAGAGCACCACTAACCTTCAAATGGTCAGAGTTAAAATAGATTCTTGCTCTTTGAAATAAAATAGTTAAGATCAGTTGGAGTGGAGAGGTTTTTATGTAGTTAAGATTTCAGAACAGTCTGTTATCTATAATATAATTCTGATTTTGGTTGCTTCTAACTTCCTGAAACACAAATATTTTGGGCCTGAAATTTTCCATTCTTGGTATGAATTTATTTGAAAGTTTGATTACAACTCAGGTAACCTTCTGAGGAGTTTGAAATTACACAATAGTGTCTATTTTTAATAACAGTCTAATCACATCTTCATGCTAAACAAGAGTCAGTACAAACAAAGACATTGCTAGTAACCAGCAAGGCTTTTCCAAAGTCAGAATACAACATAGATACCAATTGTACAGGACACCTTTCCTCCCTGTTTGAGTGTTCTCATTGCTTTAGATCTCATAAACCCTTAAAGTCTATCTTCATGCTTCCCTTGCAAGAAGATCTAGCTCCCCAAACATCCTTACACAGGAACCTTGTATTTAGTTTGGTTTCAATTAACAATAATAATAGAAAACCACAGCAAAGCAAAAGTTATAGAGGTACAGACTTAGTCGTATACTCATGACTGGTCATATGTGTATGAAAAAGCAGTCGATAGACTGAACACACTTACACGTGCCCTCTTTTCCTGAGGAATCTTCCCCAAAGTCGGCGTTAGATGGGCATTTCCCAAGCAGTCCTACGTTACCCAGAATTTTATCAGACCTTCAGTTATTAACAATTCATTTTATATGTGGTTATAACAAAGAAAAGATGTTTTGCCTTTTGGGCTTCAGCAGAATAGATCTGAGATCCCTGGGCATTAAGAACTAGAAAAATATTTCCTTTCCAAAAGGAGTCATGTGCATTTTTCCAGAGTTGGGCTTGTCAGTGTTCAGCACGAACAGTGAGGAAAACTGGCCTGTGTTTTTATCTCAGGCAGAAATGCTCCAAACCTGTCTCAAATATAAGCAAAGCAAACAAAACCAAACAAAACGTGACTAACACCAAAAGCATGGCTGCCGTGAAAGGCTCTCTGCTCTAAGCCTGTTCTATATTGCTGCCCATTGGAAGAGAAAGAACATTATCTTAATGGTTCCTCACTTTGCAAAGTTTTCCAAAGGCAGATATAGTGAGCATTTTGGCTGTTTTTTTTCCTCTCTGATGGAGGATATTTTTTTTCTTCTTTTTTGTAGCAAGGAAAGGGAATAAAGGGGAAATCCAATTTCATTAACTTGCATGAAGTAAGTAGCCCAAGTAAACTACTGGTGTAAAATAAGAGGACAGCTGGAATTCGGTTTCTTGCTGATACAACCTCAGCCAGCTTTTTCTTTCTGCTCTTTCTTCCTTTCATAATTCAATTATTCATTGTTCATAAGGATTTGGGCCTCTCACAAGCATTTCCAGCCATCCTTTAAGCTGTGAAATATGAGGCTAAAGACCACCTGGAAGTGGAAAAACCTCCCATTTTCATTTTACAAAATCCTAGTAACACCTGTGCTAGGTTTGCCCTTGTAGACTAATTCCATTTCTCCACTGTTGAGCTTTCACTCACTCTCCTCATATTGCTGCTCTGAGGGTTTTAATAAATTTACAAGAAGTTTCATTATAGTAAAAATTGATTCTAAGTTCCAGCAAGCTATAAACTCTTGGGGGAAAGAAGGAGAAGTAAAAAGAAAGAAATATGGAGCAATAAAAATATATGGTGTTTGCAAACAATGCAGAAAAAGGTTTTAAGCAATACATGTTACTAATGGAATTTAATGACCCCGAAACAACTCAGTGCCATCCAGGTCTTCCTCCCAAACTGCTTCTGTCTCTGCTCCTTCTTCCTTCATCCAAATAATTCCTGGGGAAATGTTATGATGTTGGTCTGCTATTTCTTCTCCCCTCATATCAGTCATATGTGCAACCCTTTGTCACCTGTGTATTAGTTTGCACGGAAAACGGATCTGGTTCAGCCTGAACCACAACAGCATTTAACAAAGTGAGGAAATTGAAAGATTTAATTTTGACTCAAACAAACTTTTTTGAAGGGGTGGGGGGGGGCATG
Organism: Fulmarus glacialis; assembly: GCF_000690835.1. NCBI lineage: Eukaryota > Metazoa > Chordata > Aves > Procellariiformes > Procellariidae > Fulmarus > Fulmarus glacialis. The sequence continues at coordinate 27,788 of NW_009193040.1, forward strand.
GGGAAATTAAACACTTTTAATTTTCATTCTTGAACTGTGGTTCACTTACATAAACAAGTCCTTTTTTTCAACGAAAAGCTGGAAGACTCATTTCAGAGCCAGACCATTTCTACTGAAAAACCTCAGAGGGCTTCTGGGACTCCTGTTTGCCTTGAAACCTGTTGAGGTTTGTCCTGGGTCTATGACCAGGGTCAAGGTTGTTCCAGTGTTTGTGGTTCTACGGCAGTCCAGTAGGCATCTAGAAATAACTCATCTAGAACATGAATTGTGTTGTTAGAACTGCTACAAACCTGAGGTCTTCTGAAGGACCTTCAGAGCTGTTTTATTTGAAAAGTTCAAGGCATCTGTAGTCATACTTGCTTCTCTTGTACACCTCCTCTCCTCAAGACTTAACTTCAATAATGATGATGCTAGGAGACAGAGGCAGCTAATGTTAGATTTAAAATACGGGTTTGCACCCTTTTTTGCCAACTCTGTTTAATTCTCTACTTAGGCTGTGAACTTTTTATGCCAAAGAGTCCTCCTTTTACTTCTGTGCAGGACTTTGTGGGTGCTACCAGAAATTCTTGTTAAATACAGTGATTCTATGGCTAGCTTTACTTACTTTTACAGACTGATTTTCATAATGTGTGTGCTTTTATAATGCTGCGAAAGCACTTACTGTTTCTTGTTGTTTCAAGCACTTTGCAGCTCAACCTCACATGAACTGCACACAGAGCAATTCTTATCAGAGTTCACTTCTGAATAATTACATTACCTTCATGGGGAATGGATTAGCAGTCACATAGGTGAAAATAAACATTGCTATCACTGTTCATTTATAGACAGAAATTGACATGTGGCTCCATAGTATGTTGGCATAAATTTACCATTTCCTTTACTATAATAGTCTATATATTTTTTTCATAGGCATCTGAACATAGTACCTTTTTCAGTATTTTCTTTACTCACAATTGCATGCTGTTGTGGGGCACAAAAAGAAAAACTGGTTTTGTAAACATTCAACAAGCTGAATCTTGATCTCTCGTGGACCACCTAGAGAAAGAATGGTTCTTTCTCTTCTATTTCTCTGATGTGGATTTCTCTTGTCTTCCTCGGTAAGACTAAAAATTTGTCACACAAGTTATCCCTATTTGTGGTACAGCATATGTGAAATCTCAAAAATTACTTTCATTGTAGTCTTTAAAAGTCATTCAGAAGATTTATTTGCAGTCTGCCATCTACCATTAACATGATGCCAAAGTTTGTGTGGTCTTTGATGTGCCAATTTTATGTTTTGGGACTGGAGTGTGCTTTAAATGCTATAACCTGCATGCGTTAGCACGAGTATAGAAGAATCTTGATTATTATTTAGATATTAAATGTTGTCTCCTTCTATTTCCTTATTTTTTCCACCTCTTTAAATGCATTACCTTGTTCTGTCAATAGAAAAGTAAAAGGACAATAATTTAGCAGCCTCTGCAAATCTGTATGCTCTTTAATGGAAATGATGCATCCTTTCCTTAGTGGAGAAAGGACTGAAGTTCTCTGTCTCTCCCTTTTAAGATGGCCTAGCGTGCTTAGGTGAGCTAGATCAAATCTTATGAACTTCAGGGAATGATATGTTCAGTTCACTTTGCACTTGTGTGTTTTTCTTTTTTCATTTAGAGGGTTTCATTTGAACACTTGGTCACGTGACATGCGTAGCTCTTTGCCCAAGCCTCTTACAAGGCTATGACTAAGCCAAATGTCTTGAACTAGTAGGTGAAAATGTTCTTTTGGACTAGCTCTGTATCCTGGTTCAGCATTTTTCTTCTTTCCAAAACCTGAAGTTTAGATGCAGAAGTAATAATAAACAGCCATTTGCAGAAGGCTCAAAATGAACTTTTCCTTACATGCATATTGAAATATATTCAGTAACATCTCTGAAAAATGTCACCCACTGCTTTGAAACATTTCTTACTCCATTCAGAACAGAACGACTTTTCTATTGTCTGCCACTTTACATGGTCTCATATAAGCAAGATCTGTAACCTTTTTGTTTCTGTAAGTAAGGTTCAGTAGCAAACTCCTAGTCCCTACCAGGCCTTTGGTCTCTGTCCCTCCCTTTCAATTCTTTCTTGAAAAGGCCTATACAAGGTCTGGTATGAGAGGTATTGCCAGAAGTTAAGCTCTTTCCAACATAGCTTTGAAGATCGTAAAACATGCAAAGCTTCCCACTGTGTGAATGCCCACTAAATCATTAGGTAAGAGGAATATGCAGGTAGTTGTAAATAAATTACTAGTAGAATCAAAAATCAGGGAAATAAAAAAGAAACAGTCCATAATATAGATATGTTTTGCAAAATTAAAAGTATGCTTGTATATTTAAATGGCCTTCTGACTGTGAAATGCAATTAGTTCTCTTCCCTTCAATGTGTTCAACTTGTTCAATGTGGGACAAAGTAGAAAATATATGTGCAATCCGTAGCACAGCACAAAATATCTGTGATCTATGCAGTCCTGCAAGCAACACATACTAAATACTTGTGCCGTTCAGAGAGATGTTCTGCAAAAGACCCTTTTAAATGCATTTGGACTGAATGTGTTTCTGTCTGTCTGTAACCATTGGACACAGTATTTCTGTAAAAGCTGTAGTAAATATGAATGAACTAGGTAGCAGTTGGATGCAAAAGTCTTTTGGGTTTGGTCTGTTTTGTTTTTAAAGGCAAAACCAGAAAAAAGTGCCAAAATACAAGACAGTGCTACTCTCAGGTATGTGTAGTATGGTTTTCCCTCAGGACATGAAGAACTTCTTTCAGATACCAGAAGATTTATAAAATTTTATTGTTAACTACTTTGTTCATGTTTTATAGCATACACTTTGGCAGATGCTTGTAGATTCACTTTCACTGCAGAAGCATGATCTTTAATTCACTTTGTAGACCTACATGCCTAGGTATGACAAATATTTCCATCTTCATCTGACTGAAGTAATACAGCTCAATAAATAGCTAAATTCACATATATTACCCAATTTTGTTCAAGCAGTGAAACAGAAGACAGGAAAAATTGGAAAGAATTGGAGGAAAAGGAGGAATTGGAGGGCCCAATAATATTTCAGGTCTGTTTGGACATGGCAGATTCCTAGGTATCTAGGGATTCCTAGACATCGTCCTTCTAGCATATGAAAAAAATAATCTCCTATAAAGAATCATTGGATATTGTTACTTGCTGTAAAAGCTTGACTCACAATAACCTTATAAAGCTAAAGCTGGAAAATATGTACAAACTATCCTTATGATATGAATGTATGTATTATATTCCTAAAATTACAGCATTTAAAAGTGTGATACTTATGATTCTAACTTGGCAATTACACTTTTAGACTTCAAAAACATATGTGTTAAAAGGAATATAGACAATGTACTTACCATTATACAATTTTGTCTATCTGAGGAATCTGAAGAAACTTCTGGCATTCTGTGTTCTCTTATATGTTAAAATGAAAGCTGTTCTTTAGATGAAACTATGTACCCTTCATGATTGTTTTATCTGGCCTCTTCATTAGGGAATGCAAGGGATGAAATTTTGCCCTACAGGAGTAAAATCTGTAGACACTTGTTTCCAGTCCTTGTCTATTTTTCTCTTTCGTCTCTTCTTGAAACATAAAACATAACTGGTAACATTTAGTGAACTTTTGCACTAAGCAATTTTGCCTTGTGGGGGATAGAAATTGATTTTCCTTATCTTCACATGCGAACACTCTGAGTGCATCCCTTTTTCTTCTCCATGGGAGGTGTTCAGTGAAACCAGCAGTGGAGGATAAGAAGGTACTGTCTTTAGGGCATGAGAAGGAGCAAATTTATGTTCAGACAGTTTTCCCTTATTTTGGAAAGAGAGAATCTGAATCAATCTTCAATCATGACAAAAAGGATAAGAAGTGTACTGTTCAGATGGAAAACAATATAGAAATACATCAACTGAAATTGGAAAAAAAGTCCATAAACAAGTGAAAAAAGCTCAGCTAAACATGAAGTTTACTTATTTTGTTGAGCAGGATTATCGTGATGATATGCATATTAATTTCTTATGAGTATCTTGAGACTTCCATTAGTGAATGCAAAATTTTTCCATGTGGACAAAACCTTGATAAAATGTCTGCAATACTTCTGTCTTACTGTTCTGAATAGTTAAATGGGATTGTAATGGAACATGGACCTTTTCTTGGCCTTCTTCCACAGGCTGGCTTTTACTGATCGTATCTGGCAACTCTGATGTCAAATATAGCATAACATGGTATGAGATTCACTAGTAATGGATACATTCAGGAAATACAATTATCCTGTTCCTAACTGCAGTTAACAACTAGGCACAGTTAGCAGTTAGATGAAGGCATTTGGACTTTAGCTGATTTCCCACATTGAGTAAATAATAAAATCCTCCTAGATTCGATAGAGGCAAGGATGTTGACAGATCAGGTCAGCAGGTGATGCTGACAGGTATGGCACAACTCACCTTTTAACTTGACTCTTAGGTTTCTCTACATCAAAACAAACATAAAGTGAAGCCTGTTTGGCTTCCCTTTCCATTATATCAGACCCATTAAAATTTGGCAGAATTGCCAGAGGAGAAATAGTTCTTGTGGCAAGCTTTCCTTGACTTTCCTCATGCCTCTGACTACACAGCATTTGAAATTCATGGTGCTTAAGAATTTAAGCTAGTTTAGGTTTAAACTTTGTCGATTTAAGATGTTTAAAGAACTCACCACACAGTGATTTCTTGGAGTGAGTTCGCACTCTCCTCATGCGAATGAGGAGATACCAGTGTCTTAAAGTCATGTCTACACAGAGAGCTTGGGTTAACTTAAGACGATCCTCGAAACTCCACCTGCTGCCATATGCCTGAAAAATACCAGGTTGACTTACAGCTCAGCCTGTTTCTGAAAGCTCTGCTTGCAGATAAGAGACCAAGACGTTCCCATTAACTTACTCTCCTATCTTTAGAGAGCACTTAGCATCTAGTCCCTTTGTACTCAAGTTTCTATCTGTGCTGCTTCCATGACACAGAGAGGGTCAGGATGGCTGCAGGCCAGATTCTGAAAAAAAGCCTCACATCATTGCTTAAAACAAGGAAACCTGGAATACTCCAAACTTCCAGCAAAAAGAAGTGGAATGTGGAAAGACTACAATATGGACCAAGGTGCAAATGAGGAAACAGTAACTTACTTGGCTCTGATAAACTGTAATGGGCTTTAACTTTAAAGACCTAAAATCTCCCTATCTTTTTCCTTAAGTTCAGAAAATTGGTTTGTAATTATTTTCTTGTAAGACATATGCAATTTAGAAACAATTCTGCAGCTTTTTGCACTTACACTTTTTGTACTTATACCAAACCAAGTCTTCTGATAAAACAAACAATGCTTGCAGCTTGGCCAAATCTTAATTCCAGGCAAGCCTAACCGTATTAGCCAGTGGTATTGAAATAAAGCGTGTGAAATGCAGTTCTGAGAGTCTTTCAGCCAATGGCTAGACCTGAAATAGATTTATTTGGAACCCTTCATTCCTCTCAAAAGATATTCTGATTCTGTTATCTGAAATTCCATTAAACTCAGAAGAATTTTTTGCGTGTGTGGAAAATGAAAGTAATGTAAGCTTTGTTATATGCAGCCTAAGAAATTGGACAAATTCATAGAATCATAGAATAGTTTGGGTTGGAAAGGACCTTTAAAGGTCATCTAGTCCAACCCCAGTTCCTCCTAACATACTGTACAATTCTGGAATGTCTATATACCTGTCAGCAGCAATTTCCTTTGTGTGAACATCCACGGTATCTGAAGATGATTGCACTTTTACCTATTTCTTTATTATAAAATATTATCATCACTCCAGGACTATCAGAGAGAATATGGGAAATGCTTCAGAATCGAAATGGTAATTGATAAATTGTCATTTTTTCTCTATTGATATTTTTCTTGCTTTCTGGTTGATTCCCACTGTGTTGATAGTATTTTATGGAATCAAACCAGATGAAGTTAATGCAAATCAGTTTTTTATTGCAATAGGAACGAAAAAACATATGAAACCTGTGAAAATAAAGCATATAATTTTTAATTTCACAAAACATCATTGCAGTTCAGGTAAAGCTAGGAGAAACATTTTCAAACAAAGCCAATGCAACAGAATATCATACAATTTTCTTTAAGTTACTTTAAAACAGTAGATAAGCAATGTTATACATGATGGTGATTTTTTTTTTTTTTCCAAATAAACTATAAAAGATTGTTTTATTAAGTTTTAGGAAAAAATACAGGAACTAAAATGAAATTAAAGAGGAGAAGAAAAGTTACTAAAAAAAAAAAAAATTGTTTTTCCCTAACTATAGGTTTCACATATATTTTGAAATCATGTGTATTTACTTTTGGTATTCACCATTATAGATTACACTCTGTAGGTTATATTGAACTGCCTGTAAAAGGCAGGATGTAAAATCTATTGGAAATAAACATGTTAGAAGCCTTGAGAATGATCTTCGATGGCATACTGTGTGTTCATTTTGTCCAGGATCAGATATCAAAAGATTGAGGTACAAGCTGAAAAAACCCCAACCAAACAGAGGAAGCTAATGAAGTTTGCTGTTACAGGGGAGGGAAAGCGATATGGAAAATTCCTATTGCCGACATGGGCTTTGGTGTTCAGACACAATTACTACAGGAAATATAAAGAAACACTGTGAAGTTCTCAGCTTCTGCAGCTCTACTCAAAGGATTTTACCAGGGAAAAATCAACAAAACTTCTTTTAGTTGGTCCTGTGGGACAGTCCAGAATCACAGCAACGTATCTGATGGGGAAAACAGGGACTGCAAATCTATTGATTTTATCTCGTGAAGACTTCCCCCTCATCATACACACACCAGCAGAGGTGCCTGAGAACATGAGAATATACTATGAATATTGTAATGTATTTTTCTTGTCACCTTTCAAACATAAAAAGGAAGCTCAAGAAGAAAAACAAGTTGAAGAACTGAACACGGTACACAAGTCTCAAAACTCAAGGAGGAACCTAAAGGCTAGGTACAGTGCTAGGCCACCTGGGCTTGGCTGACAAGTAACAATTGCAAAGCTCCTTCACACAGATTTTGCAATTCTTTATAATGTAAGACTTTTGAACAGAAAACAGATTTTTCCATACCTGTCATTTAGTCAGTGTGCTGTGAATTACACCAAATTACATGGAATTGCAAAGAGGATGGAGTTAATGCAGGAAGTACAGCTGAATTAATAAAGAATGCAAGTATGAGTAGGAGGTAGCTTCTAGGCACAGTAGGAAGTCTAAGACACATCTTGTTTTCCCTAATTGGATGAAAAATAGATCACTTGTGCATGCCCCATGCTGGTTTTCAGAACACTTCTACTGAAGCTCAATTTACCTTTATGGACTAATCAGGAGAAAAGTTTTGCAGAAAACTCCCTACAAAATGCAGCTCAGAGAGAGAGAGAACCAGATCCTCAGTGCGTATAAAAAGCAAAGTACCTACTGCAGTCAGTGGAACTCTGCTAGGGAATCTGGCTGCTAAAATTAACTCTCATTTCTGGCTATCGTGATTACCAGCTTTCCACTCTAAGCTAGAGTATTTTCCTGTAAGAACTGAGGACACTCTCGGTGGGCTTAGCATTATTGGTTGTAGCATTTAGGGTGGTCTCAATGAGAGGTTGCATGAGATGCTTGAATGTCTTTGGAGAGATTTTAGGGTTTATCTTTATAGGCACCTTAGGAAATATAAGATGAACTAGCTGCAAGTTTTATTTGAAATTTCTTGCAGGTATGGTAAGGCCCCTTACATTTGCCTCAGTGCCTTTCCCACTCACACAGAAGGAGTAAAAGCAATCTGTTAAGGCCAAACTGGTCCAAATTGGGAATGTCATCCTATGCCACCAGATTGGTCACCTCTGCTGAGCTCTTGCTACCAGAACACGGAGACAATGACTGTGTTACTTCAGGCAAACGATACTGCTCAGGTTAATTGTCTCTCAAAAGAGAGCCATCAGGCTTTCTTGAGGAAAAAGAAGAGAGGAAGGCTCTGTCTTAAGACAGGTAGCAGGGAAACAGTGGTGGTGGTTTTACAGCTGCCTTTTGCTGAGGAAAGTCAGGCTTTGCCCTACAGAAGGAGGCTTTTGAGCAGTTGGAGGGAAGGAGCTCCTTAACAAAGTTTCTACAATAACCCTTGTTCTTGAAGATCGTCTCCAGGGAGCTCATGATGAAGGCCAAATGGACTTTGACCCACAGTCATGTGGGCTCTGGCGTTTTCTCTTTTGGTCCTCATTTGCTAAAGAAATACCCTGTAGGGTCCATTCCTGTATATGGACTTGAGCAGCAGCCTGGGTTACCAGGAAAGGATCCGTGCTCCCACTACCACCTTGTCTTGGCACTGCCTTCCAGGTAAGAGATTGCATCCCCTAAACTGAGTTCTTCAGATGAATTGTCTCTGCTCAGATTCCCTTCATTGTTTGGCAGACATAGGTACCATGCCCGTATGGAGGGAAAAAGAAGGTATGAATACAACTGTTTCATATTTTTCCAGCAAATTTCAATATTCTGACAGCTAGTAAATGAGGAAGTGCCTCAAAGTACTTCTCTAGTTTTACAACAAAAATTAAAACTTAAATTAGAGTTTTGTTGACCTGGGAGTAGTGTAGGAGGGATAAACCAGGGAAATAGAAAGTGCTTGGGTTTTGTTTTGGGTTTGGTTTTTTTTTCCCCTGTATTTTATAATGATATACTTTAGCAATCACTCTGCAGAACCCAAAAGTGGCCCTAGATATTGGCAAGACTAATTCAGACGGATATTGTGAGTTTGCCCTAACTGGTTTCCACCTGGCTGCTGAATCCTGATCCACACCACCATTCTTGTTCCTGTGCTGGGTTTCCCCTAGAGCACAGAGCACTTAGCTGAAATAAATAGTGTGCAGGGCTGGTGGCAAGAACTCAGTAGAGATTAGACTGAGAAAAGTCTTGTAAAGTCTTTCACTTGTGTGATTGGGATGAGTTTTCATGAATGCCTCTGCAAACTGTTTCTCTGATATTCCCATCGGGGAGTTTTGAATGGAAATCATGGTTCACAAAAAAAATGAAGTGTTAGTGTTCTGGGTTTCATTTTAACTCATGAAAGGTTTCTATACTAATGTTGATGTCAAAAACACTAGACTAATAATGCACTGTACTTCCTCAGAATGGAGATTTAAAGAGGAATAAGCCAGTGAGAAATTCTTCCCAATATACTCAAAATTATAAACCATGGTTTAACTCTTTGCTTGGAAATAGATTTGACTATTGTACATTTTCATATTTATATAAAGTATGGAAAAAACCCATCCAAAAATTACATTAGTTTCTGTCTCATGACAAATAGCAGAACTTGATCATGAATCTTCTATCAAAATGAATTCTCAACAGAAAATACATTCTCTGTAGAACTGGCAATACTTTGATTTTATCAACATTTTATTTTCTTATCAATTTTTTTTAATAAAAAATATTTTCCTCATGTAAAAAACTGAAGACTCTTGGTAAAAGCCTAAGCAGAGTCATGGCAAGGATTTATTTTTAATTAATTTTGTAAAATCATGTAACTAACTTGATTGGTAAATACACATTAAGAAGCAATCAGTGTGTTACGCAAAAATTCATTCCACAGCATTCTTGCTGTAATAGCTAGCAGAAACCTGAAGAAATGTTTGGATGTATATACAAACTCTTTGCTTAGTTAGTCATGCCTGAACCTGAAAATCAGAGCTCATAGACAAATATCTATTAATTCAACCTTTACAAATAACTGTATTTAGATCCATATCCAAAATTCAGCGAAATTCTTTTCATTCATCTATTAGCTTACTATGTAATAATTTATAAATGTATTTTAGAAAGACCAAGAAGGGGTTTTGTTTGTTTGTTTTTTTACAAAATCTCAAACCAAAATGTTGCAAAATTCGCTTTTAAAAGAAATATTTCCCTAAAACATTTAATTACCTGGCTAGCTCTAAAGAATGCTGCTGCTACTAATAGGAATGTGTGTGTAAGCATGTGTGTGTAAGTGTGCGAAGCAATCGGTAGACTTCTGAAATCAATACAAGCCGTTATACTCAGTACGGAAGTACCAGTAAGTAACAGCCTGTATTCAAGATAGTTTTCAAAATATTAAACCTTTCCCTGAAGCAGGAGGGAATGATCATATTTGTCTGATTCTGAATAGTGCATTAATCGGAAACTATTACTGTTTGCATCATCAGAGCTGTGTTGCTCCTTGAAGACTATGCTGTCCATCCTCACTAGATTCAATCACTTATCAAGAAGAAGTTGCAGTCTTTGTTAGAAAGGCCAGCTGTTGTGAATGTAACCCTGCTGTGGAAAGCTGAATTCCCTGTGAAATAAACCTGTTCTTTTTACTTCCATGGGATTTGTGAGATGAACTTTCAGTGACTGTTTCTATGCTGAGCAACTCGTTACATAGGTACATCAGCCATCTCTGCAGTCTGTACTGGGATGGAGGCATGATGCACGCCCAGCAGGGGCAGGTAGCTGCAGCATCTTCTAATGTATTTTCTGACTTGGGACTATCAATGGATGATGCTGCTTTTTGTGAGATCTACCGCAGAGAGAATTTGCCAGTGAGGTAGGAATGGCCAACAGCATATTGATTTCATTCATTATCCTAAAGACGTCTGTAGTATGGCATCCACAATGAAAATATGGTGACCTTAGGTCTTTAATTCTCATATTTTTGCATTGCAAAAAGTGTTCTTTCAGGAACTATGCAGACAATTTTCTACCTTGACGTAGATACGGAATTCCTTATTCACCGTCTTTTCTGGCCATACCCCCCCTGCCTGCAGTAAGACTCCTCTCACACAGAAATAAAATTCTGAAGAATTTGATTGCAAAAACTCATTTTTCCTTAGAGCAAATGAAAGATAATGGTATGCTGCAAAACTACTTCTCATGGTCAGGTTCCCCATTGAATTCTGCTTCCCTTTCTGCTAATTTTAGCAGAGGAAATAATATGAGACATAATCAAGGAACATCTTTCAATAGAAAGCATATTTCATTAATTAACAAATTCATTCATGAGGTAGGAGGAATTTACTTTTGTGGATATTTCTGTTCAAACATTTGCACTTTTATGCTCCAAAAGCATGATATGGCTTTCTTCCATTGTTACATATCAGACTGGACAACTGATTTAGCATCTAATCTGTTTCTTTTGTTGCTTTACCTTTATATTGCCACAATGTTACATTATAATTTGTTGATCCTTTTTTGAGTATATCTAGAATGTTATTTATGTATTAAAAAACCTAAAATCATCCAAACCTATTAGCTTTTATATAGATGTCATTTTTGTCAAATTCTTTTTTCTACTGAAATAACAGACTCAGTGTTGCCAGGTTTCTTGGCAAAGGGAACTAAATTCACCAAAACCCATACTAAGTCTTTTAATTATCGGACCTCTGTTCTCCTATATGGACAAGTAACAGTTTAGAAGTACTTTCATCTTTTCGAGTAAGATGTTTTCAAACATGAACAGCATGGCTATTTCTTCTGGCAGGGGATCAACAAACTTCTTCAAAGGCACCAAATCAAAACACTCTAATGAAGCTTTTGGATTTCTGTTCTGGCACAGTTCAGGTAAATATGAACATTCAACATTCAAAACCATTTTAGAATTCAATATGCCGCTTGTTGTTCATGTGTCCAACATTTCTATAATAAATATTCTCTCAAATACAAGCTCTTTCAAGGTTTGCTGACTTGCTTGATTTCGGAGAAGTCTTAATAATTCAGTGTGGGCAATTTCTTCCATCTTCCATTTCTTTTTTATCTCCTGTACAAAAGAATGGGAGATGAGACATACCAGACAGTATTGTGAAAGGAAAATTTCTTTGTATTCAAATGTTTTTATACATATAAAGCTATTGAATTTTACGAAGTAAACCAAGTACCAATCGCAAATATTCTATTAACATCTCTTCCACAGGTGTATGGGATAAGAAAACAAGTATTCTATTTCAGAGTAGAATAGATGCAAGTGACGAGAGACTTTCTGTAGAATGCAGCATAGTCATCTGAACATCCATTGCTTTTGATATTCAGTTCATAAATGGGGGCTCCAGGTGCTCAGAAATGCTGAGAAAAAACATTTCTGTCTAGCTATCTTGAGGTTTGGATGCCTGACAGTTCTAAATCCTAGGGTGACCCAGTCCTTTCCCTTCACACTGTGACCTATTCTTACAGTTGCCTAAACTTTGTACACACACATAACATTTTGCACTTGATATTTCCCATTACTTTAGTACCAGTTTCAAGGAAAGGGCCTCTCTCTCTCTCTCTCTCACACCGCAGTCCTTTTTTTCTTTCTCTTTTTGAGAGCCATGTGTATTTTTGAGATGCCTGCCCTCACAGGATGGTTTGGAGCACTGGATTTCCTATGGATGTATGTGTTTGGAATTCCCTATCAGTCCCAATCCAGCCACAGGTGAGAAGAGTCCCGTAGCAGGTTTGAATCTCCCTTGAGAGGTCCTTACCTTTCTCTTGTCCTTGAAAGGATTTTAGGTGCTTACTTTGCAAAAGCTATTCTCTCCTCCCACTTGGATAGAATCAAAAAGTGGGTGAATCAACAGCAAAAAATGTCAGCATCAATATCAGGTATATCTCAAAGTGCCTAATTTCTACCTGAAATTAGTCAGATATGTTTGTTGACATACTACTGATTATTTATGTGCATATTTTAAAAACCTGAAAAGCCTAGGAAAAGATTTCAAAGCCTTAGTTGCCATAGTAGTGATGAGTCATAGTAGCGAGTATTGATAAAACAGTCAAAGCTTTTATATAAATATAGTCTCTTAACATTCCTTAATAGACATTTGAAAACTGTAGCTTAAAATCTTCCTGGATCTCAGTACTCCATTGATAGATTAGAAATTAGATCATTGGAGTGGGACATGAAAGAAAGCAGGGACTATAGAGAGGAGAGGAGAGGACTCATCACTCTTCTGATTGCCAGAGAAGGTTAGGAAGAAGTACAGGCTGAAACGTTGGTCCTTTCCCTGAACGGAAGGTAGCAGCCTTTGGTAGCAGCCTTACCTCTGGATTCCTCAGACTTCCTCCCCACTCCTCAGCATCTCTGTGCTTTCTCCCTTAACCTTGCCACGTCTGTATACCTGCCACCTTTGCAAAAGTATTCCAGGTTCCTTTTTTTTGAACTGAGTATTTTTGTTACCTTCGAGGGGTGGTGGGAAGGAATATTCAGTGATATAAGTGAGGCTATAAGATGACATGGAAATTAACACAATAAAGAAACTTATATTTAATATGTACGCATGTAACTCACTCAAAATGGGTGTCAGGGGACAACAGGTGGCTGGGGAATGTTTCTGTACATTCAGGAAATAGGAAATATTGATGCTTTCTCTACAAGTTACTTTTAGAAATGCTGGCACTTTTCTTGCAATAAGGTACCGCTTTTTAAATGTTTGATAAAGACAACAATTTTAGTGCTGCTTCACAGGTTTATGCCCTGCTCTGTCATGTTGACAACAAGAAAAACTTGTAATCCAAACAGAGTATTTCAATGTTGAAATCCTTATTCACCAAGTCTTCTTTTCTTTTACAACCACGTATTACAATACTGATTTCTAGGATTAATTTTCCTTTCATATTGTTTTATGGATCTATTTTGAAAGCTTCAAAATGGCACATTATTTCAAATGACAGTTTGAGGCATCATCATTTGAGATAGATGTTGTCCCAAAAAGCTTGTAATTCACAGAGCAGATCCTCTTCCACAAGAAACTGGCATTTTTGTTCAAATTTTTTCCTTTAGAGGGTCCTGAAAGAGCAGCCACCCCTGCTTGAGCAGCCACATAAGGAAATACATACGCTAGGTTTCCAGAAACAAACAGGAAAAAAGGTGAAATAATTGCTAAAAGAGAAGGACTGTGAATTTCTTTTGCCAATTAAAAAAATGTAGGCATCAAGTAGGATTTTTAGAAACTATATGGGCCATATCCAGATAACTTAAGGAACTGAAGGTGTCTATTTTGTGAGAGCTGGCAGCATTTCTCACCTCCTGAACCTGGATGTGACCCCGTTATGCTAACTCAGTATCAGGACAAGATCTACATATGTGCTTTCCTCCAACCCCATCACCTTGGTTTCCATGGGAAAGAAACTCAAGGGCTTGGTCCTAAAAGGAGCCATGGAGGGTCCTTGATGGGTACTAACGGACAGCAGGACTGGAGAAGGTGCCAAGGACTCCTGTCCTTCCATGGAAAAGGCAAAGGCTTTAGACAGAATAAAACATCTAAGCCTGGTGGTGCAGACCAATGGTCTGGGCTGTGGCTGTCTAATGCAAGGGACACCTAAGAGCCAAGGATGACACTGCGCATGCGTTTAAAGTGTCCCATGCACCTGAAGGTTTGTTTCTGAGCAGATGTAGAAGTGCCTAAGCTTCACAGGACTGAGCAGCTTGTGCTGTCATTCTTGTCAAAGCCCAGCTTTCAGAAACTATGACATCTTCTGCATAAATCCTGTTTTTATATTGTAGATGAAATAGCCGTTGGCTATCACACATCAAATGCCTTCTCTCAGGATTACATATTTTTTCCCTGTTTTACTTCCCGTGCTTTGGTCACATAGCATAAGATCATTAACAACACCACAGTTCACACTGCATTGTAGTAAGACTTAGTCTGTGAAAAGATGTGGGAGAGAAGACCACAATAATGACACAGAGTTGTATGTGTGGGATGCAGGGTAAACAGGAATTAAAATCTTGATTGCAGGATTCTCTGTGTGTTGTAAAACATGGCAGTCTATTGGATCAAGGTGATAGGAGCTATTGAAATTAATCCCTGCAGGCAGGAGAAAAAGTTTTTGGAGAGAATGATTTGATTGCAAGACTAAGGAGCTCTGCTGTCTTCATTCATAGTACAGGTAGGAGCTCTTCCTGTGGCTCCAAGCAAAACTCCAAACTATTAAGGAAGTGGTGGAGCTTAGAAACAAGCTCTGTTTTTCCTTCCGGCCCACTCCCCCTCCCCCCCACCCCCCCCGCGCGCA
>NW_009193040.1:42887-58390 GCF_000690835.1 Fulmarus glacialis
AACGGACAATAATTAAGTAATTATATGATTCTTATTTTGATCTGTCCAAAGTCTTTTTGGAACTTGGGTCTCATTCCAATGTCCACAGGAATTTTACTGGTGTCCTTAAGTGTTTTTAATATTCTTATTCTATGGAGTTAATGATGGCAGGAATGTAAGAGAAAGAATTAAAAGAGAATCACATTTACCCATTTTCAAAATCAAAAATTTCTGACTAAATCATTGTTGAATTAGGAAAGCCTTTCTTAGTTCAGTGTGAAATTATAGTAAATTTAATGGATGATAAATATTTTGAATTTAGAAAAATTAAACTAGCTCTTTCTGGCATATAAGTCATGGGGGACTCTTTCATAAGTGTTCTACGATGAACTGGAACTGGCCTCTTTTAATCTTAACTGAACATTTAGAACGTTCAGGAACATTTTGGGTTTTATTTTAGGGGAAGGAGAGAGCTATTTCTTGCCTGTTCTTGAAAAGGACAGGTGAAAAACAGCAGTCCTACTTGTTTATTTTTGGATCTGAAGATGCAAGTGCAGAGTTTCTATAGATACCACTGGGTAATCCAGCAAAAATGTAGGCTGCTCTGTGTGGAGAGTTCATACATGAGACTGGCCAACCTGTTCAGGAGGGCTGCAAATCTCCCTTTTATGCTACCTTTACGACTCATGCTTTGAGCAGTACGTTTGCTACTAAGAAGTTTTCAGATGTTTATTCCAAAAGCAGCCAACTATCCTCCCCAAATTAATTTCGTTCTGCAAATTTCAGCATCCTGAAATGTATCACCATCCTCTGCTTCAAAATGAACAGAGGATTCAAAGCAATTTTATAACTGCTTCTGAACACCCATGTTTGAAAGAAATCTTAGGAAGGAGACTTTTTTATGGATTAAAATGTGCTGCCTTTTCTTTCTACTTCTTAACGTCACTATGTCATCTTTGAAGTCTAAGTTGGTGACTTAGGGAAAGTGGGTGACTCTGGGAAACATAAGTGAGCCGACTTTGAAATCTAACTCCCCCTGGGCTCGAAATATTTCTCTGCTGATTGCAGAACAAGCCCATGCTCCATTCATAAGAGAAAAGCCACCATACAACCATGAGCAAGAAGAATGCAGGGAGCGATTTCTGAGCTGCTAGTCAGGGATTTTTTACTGAGCCATAAGTTCCCTGCAAACACTGAATTTGTATCCCTGGGAAAGGTGAAGTCCACAGGCAGTTACAGTCAGCATTGGGACTGAAGAAATGACATTGTGAGGATGCCATACTCATTTTTTTATTTCCCTGTCCAGTTTTCTCTGCATACGTATTGAAAATATATCTCCCAGCCTTGTAGATCCTATCAGATCTGAGAATTGGGCCAAACTCCTGCCATCATTAACAACAATAACCGCAGAAAAGAAAGTATTGGCAAATACCAATTTCGAAATTTTGCAGACGGAGTTTACTTGATAGTGGACAAGTGCATGCAAATAAGCTGAGTCCTCCATTAAACCATTGGTCTTAGAAGTGTAGCAGTTACAAACGTTGTTTTCTGCCAATATAACTAGCATTAATTGCAGTTAAAGGACATTTCAAGAAGCAGAAACAGTACATTGTCAGTTATGAGCATGTCATTTTAACCAGTCATTTTTTAATATGTAAACTCGTTTTAAGAGCTGGCAAAAATTCAACTTGGAAAGAACTTCATAAAGCAAAAAATCACATTTTTAAAGTTTTTTTGCTGTTCTTTTTAAATCCATCATGTTAGGTTTGATGTTACTCAGTTTAAAACATCAGATATTTACTTGGCATTCCAAAAAAAATCTGCATATGTATTTTTCCAGTTAAACCAAGCTAGCAGTATTCACTTTTTTACAAAATAAGATGGTGTGGCTAGGAATGTTTACTTCAAGACTAATTAGCTAATTGATCTCCATTGCCTTTGTCTTCTGTCTTCCTTATTGCTTTTGCACCTTTCATGTGCAAATTTATCTTTGGCATAAATACATTGGCCTTCAGCCAAGTTATCTCACAGATTTCTATTGGATCTTTCAATTTAAAGGAGCCTGTAAGCAGTCAGAAATTGTATGGGATACCTCCAAGAATAAATCAGACATTGTGCTCCAAAAAGGTGATGATTCTGTAGGGGGTTTCCTCCACAACAGATTTGAAAAGCTCCTCAGTAATTTTTTGACCCAATAATATTTTCCTTCAACAACGTCTTAAATTCTCTCGTGTTTTCCAAGGATGAAGGATACCTACATGGTATTCTGAGCTCACCCACCAAGAAAAGCAACAGTTTTCTACACTTATGAACCCTTGAATGTAATATTATTATGATATACAGACCAGTTTCTCCAAATTTCACCCTGGGCTGAGTGTCCTAGGGATCCAAAATAAGTGCAAGTGAGGATAGTGCTAAGAGATCATTCTGTAGCAAACAGCCCTGGGAATACCTCCTGAACTAGAAATGGCAGTAGGAGGTCTTCTGGTGACCAAGCAATCTTTCCTTTTGAACTTTCTGCCCAGTTAGTGCAAAATGGCAGAACAGTGACCTGTTCCCTTGGCTAATTGCTACAGAGCACTTTACCAGTGATTTATAGTGGCATATTTAAACTCATACCTTAATTTGTACAGATAAAATACTTGGCTACCACAGAGATGTTTTTATTGTGGATCAGGACAATAACCCTGACTGACCCATATCTGTGACATTTCCAAGCTTGTAAATTGTTCAGGAGTTAACATCCTATTCAGTATTTGACAACTGGGGAGTCAAGGCTGACAGTTGCCATCCCTTCTACATGGTGCCTAAGGCTAGGATTTGTCTCTGGTTTCATTTATTAGTTATATAACCCACATGCTATTTTTGAGCTATTTAAAAAAAAAAAAAAAAGGAATAAACCAATGTAGAGAACAAGAAATCCCCATTAGGGAATTACCCACCAGGTAGCTACGTGCAGTGGACTGATCTACATATGCATGTATTAATTTTCATTTAAAATGTTCGTGGCAGTGAAAACTGAGCCAACGAAACCTGTTAGAGTTATGTAACGATGATAAATGTACTGCAACTGTTCCAGGCGAGCACGGGGCCCCTGAGATTTATGGGTTGTTTGTCTCTTTTTTTTACCTCTTAACTAGAAAAGTTCAGCTGCAGTGCAGCATCTGTATTTTTGCAACATGATCTTGCTTATTTTTATCTTATGCTTTAGTTTGGATGGCCTGAGCCAAGTCCAAGTCATAAGGTGAACCTGAATCTCAGATACTGTCAGCCACCACCTGATTCCCAGTTTATTTTCTTACATTAGTAAAGAGTGAGGAAACCAACGCACACGGTGCCGTCAGCTGTGACAGTCTGAAACCCACACTCTCGCTGTTATTATGGTAGCATCCGAGGCCAATTTTGGGGGGAGCAGAGAGGGCGACAGCAGGGGACATGGAGGTATGAAGCTGAGTTAAATAATAGCCAGGCAAATCAAGCAAAGCGTGGGTGGGGATGTCCCACGCACACGCTTCTGCCTGCTGCTCCCTGCGCTGCTGGCCGGGAAAGCAGCCCCCTTCGCCCTGAGCTTGCTGTCAGTGGGGTGCAGCCCTCAGCCCCTGCCAGGGCATCCCCTTTCCTCTGTACGCAGACAGCTTTGCTCTTCGGTGCTGTGAGAGACGCCATGGCATCGTTTTGAAACCGCTGCGCTGGCAGCCCGTGGCTCTGTTCCCTGCCAAGGTGTGGCAGAGACACAGGCAGTGGCGTGGAGAAGGAAGGAAAAAAAAAAGCAATAAAATGAATGAGGTAGGGAAGAGGAAAATCCTGTAAAGCGACATCAGGTTTTCATAGGTGAATGAAGTTTTCTGCAGCCCAGTGCAGCTGACAGGTGTCATTCCCCTGGGGATTAGAGAAGGACTCAGTCTGTCAGCAGGTGCCGCAGCTCAGCTCTTCTCTCTGGGTGGGCCTGCAGCCCTTTACTGATCCCAGGTACTGTCCCACCGGTGGCTGTAAAAATAGTTACTGTATGTGGAAACTGAGAAGATTTTCGCTTTGTGAAAGTTTTGCCCAAGAACAGAAGTTCAGTTAGGCTTTGCTCTTTAAAATGAAAACTTTAGAGATGACTTAAACTTAGTTTACCAGCTGTTTATCAGTTCTCTGGCTGAAGACACTCTAGGGAATGCAGAAGTCAGGATACCCAGGTTAGTTTCTTTTTTTGTTGTAAAAGAAATAAGATATAAAAGACAAAGCCAGCAGAGCAAGTCACCTTGCCTTAAAACTGCCTGTCACAGCAAGATACAGCTGAAAACCAGAAACATTTCAGCTTCATCAGCAGAAGAACCTATGCATTATCTGTTACTGAAACTAACATTTTTTTACTCTACCTAATGATTAAACGAAGATGATAGCAATAATAGAGTGCTATCAGCTGAAAACAGTCTAAAAATGTAGCTTCTGCAAAACTCTCAGTCTTGATCATCAATACAGGCATAAGTGTTTTCAGAGAAGAGCATAGCACTTCAGTATGATGAAAATGTGAATCAGATTTTCAGGTTCAATTGCTTCATTATTTTGCTTTCTTTTCATCACTTCTACCTATAGATCACGGCTTAGATTTTCACTCGGGCATTTTTGTGTGTGCAATGTAATACTAGTGCTTTCAAATTGACAAATGGGTTTTCTACATACAGTAAGTCAACTATCCTGCTGCAGGCCTTAATGAAATCATCAGGTTTACTTTGTTTTATTTTGCTTTATTTTGTCATATTGAACGGAAGACTGAATTGTCTAAGGTGCTAACACTGGTATATCAGAGTGAGTAAAGAGTTTACTTTTGTATAGATCTAGATAGATATATATTATATAGACATAGATATAAATATCAATATAGATGTAGTTATAGATATAGATACATAGATATATTTAGTCCACACAAACTTCCAAACTGGGATTTCATGACAACTTATCAAATATTCATGTTTTCAATAAATTCAATTATGAGCACAATTTTTGTATCATCTTATCCCAGACATTGTGCTGTTGTGAAATATCATCAGAGCACTTTCCACAGAAAACATGTTTTTCCCATGGGAAGACTTTG
Organism: Fulmarus glacialis; assembly: GCF_000690835.1. Lineage (NCBI taxonomy): Eukaryota > Metazoa > Chordata > Aves > Procellariiformes > Procellariidae > Fulmarus > Fulmarus glacialis. The sequence goes on from NW_009193040.1 coordinate 47,947, forward strand.
TTCTTTCCTACCTCTGCCCAACACATAGGTGAGACCCATTGGTGTGTTCTTCTGTTCACTTCTGGCCCTGTCTTCCCTGCTCTGTAAAGGGGAAGTCAAATGGAAATTGTCATTAATCAAAAGTCTGTGTAGAATTGTAACTGTGATGTGATTGATTTTCTTATCTAATATTTCAATATTTCTCATTTTTCCTTCGAGCTCTAAAATACACATGCTACAGCTCTTTGGAGAACACACCTAAAATGAAGAGACTTTGAAATGGAAAGAATTAGCTTAAGTTGAATAATTGGGGGGTTTTTTGTATACAACACAAACAAGATAAGGTTAGCTTGAGCTTGTATCCTGTACTCACAAAGAATTAACGTAATTTAATTCAGCTCCATGAAATAGCTTGGCTAGCTATTTCGATTCACTAACAATTCTATTTGAAACACGCTCTGGTGATTGGCCACATGCTGTGACAAATATTTGGCAGCCCATCTGTGCCATGACCTGCAGCTCTGTCTGACAATTTTAATGGTACGTGTCTAGTTGTTTCTAGTTAATTTAGACTGTTTTTCATGCCATTGCCTACAAGTCTAAACACTGCCTACCATATGTAGACAAAAAAAATTAACAAAAAAGGCCTCAAAGCCGAGCACATCTTTTTTAAATAACAGTCCGTGACAGCGGTGGTCTAAGGAAAGTGAGTTTTTAGCAGGGTAAGGCAACATGGCTCTAAGCGATGTTATAACGGCATTGTCTGCCTAGAGGTAGAAATCTTTTGGCAATTTCCAGTCTCTTTAGAACCATCAGTCTGATATGTATGACAAGGTAATTTGCATAATTTTGTAGTGATGTTGCATACAACTTGTTTTTTTAAAGAAATAAAAGAGAGTTCTTATTCCATAAGCTAATTTTTTCCCTGAGAAGGAATGTAGCCAACTCTGCAAGCAGCACCCGTATACAATGAGTGTAAGAGTACACCGGCTGCCTTCACACCTGCATTACGGTGGCTTGAAATCTGTATAGTTCTAACAGCCTGGGCTTGGGGGAAAAACAGGGGCTGGTTCAAAATGCAAATGTTGTCCACAAGAAAACTCTTCTGTTTGTGGAAGAGTTTGAAAGAAAAACAATGTACAGGCAAACACATGAAATGTGAGATTTGGGATGGTTGCCTTCTCCCTGCTTTTGTTTGTGCTGGGTTCCAAAAGCGTTTCTGTTGGTTCACTGTGGTCACCTCTCCAGTGAGAGCAGAAGAGAGCAGCTGAATCACAGCAATCATACAATGCTCTCAGGAGAAGCAAACCATTGGGGAAGCTCATTCATAGCAAAGGGTGTGAACGAGGGCAGAAAGAAAACAAACAGTAGTTATGATGAGGCACTACAGAAGTCAAACGTAGTGGAAATAGTTGGTATTTGTGCTGACACTTCTTGGTTTTTCTTCAGCTTCAAAGAAAAAACTCTTACAAGACAAAATAGCAACTTTGGTAGAACAAAAGAGGAAGGAAAAGGAAAAAATGATTTAGCTAAAATCAATTTTACAACCAATAATTTGGATAGGGATTTTGAACAGCCCATATTTATATATTGCAGGTACTGAAGAACAAACATATAATCAGTGAAGCAGTTATCTGTAGTTTTCAGTTATTATAAGTGTGTCACAGTGTTCAGTATAGTTCAACTTAGATAGCAGAAACACTTTACAGAATAATTCTATTCTGCCACATAACTCCAACACTGGAGGGTACAAAGGACTCCTTCAGAAATCTCATAGGCATATTTTAAAATGGGTGCTACCCTGGGCTCATCAGAGTCTGCGCACATGCAAATAATTCAAGCCTTGTTTACATTACTGAACTAGAAAATGTTTATAACACATCTTACCACTGAGAGTCATGTAAGTATTGTGAATTGGAAGACATGTAACACAATTAAACATGCATGCATGCATGCAGGTATTTTTTAGATATTCATGAACAGCTGTGCAGCAAGATTAATTTAAAACCTACAACACTTTCTCTTACAAGATCTCAGCCAGATGCTGGGAAAGGAGTTGGCAGGAACTTTTTCCAAGAAAATTCAGGTATAAACAAAAATTGTCAGGAAAAGGGTTTCTTTTGGTGGTCAGATAGTCTTTGAAAATCCCTCATGCGAAGTGGATTTACTGTGGTGTATATCTGACTACATACTTGCATTTGAAAAAGAAATATAAGAAATTAGATTTTGGCTGCATTGGTAGTGTTATGTTTCCTACTTTTTTTGTTTCAGTCTAAGTACACAAATCCATACAGTGTAGTGGAAATTCAGCAGTCATATTGTATAGTTATCAACACTAGAAAACTTTCATGACCATGGTGCACCACAGAAGAATCAAAACTTGCCAACACTTCTGCACAGTGTATGGATTGTCTAGTCTAAATATAGCCAGTTCTCCGATGCCACACCTTGAAGCTGTGAATAAGTGCTGAAACTTAATAGCGCCAGACTAGATTTAAGCTGTTGGTAGAAATAAATGAGCTAAATGCCCTTCTTACCTTCCTTAAAATATTGCATGAAAAACAATTCTGGCACAGAAGCCTGCCTATGTAGGCTTTGCCTTCAATAAAGCCCTAGTGCCTGCAGCTCCCCATTCACAGCACCTAATTTTGGAATGAAAGGACGGGAGTACTGGGACACTGCTTTGAAGCAGAGTATCGGGGGTTTGGTTTTCCCGGCACACCTCTGAGGCACAGGCCTTTTTGAGAGTCTCTTCTAGTGCCTGGGAGGCACAGGAGTAATTTTCATGCTTTACCTATCAACGGCAGTAAATTGACTTCACCCTGCACAACGACCTTGCTAGTGTGACAGCCAAAACCAGCTCAGAGAGTCTTAAATGACACATGCAGAGTTGAGTTTTGCCAGCCAAAGGATGGGTGGCCATGGTGAAGCCAGTTCTTATGAAAGAAAGCGGAGGAGGAGCTGAGATGAGCACTGGAAACTTTGGTTTCTTGTTCTTACCGCTATTAAAGGAACAGTGATGGTTGGTCACCACTGAAGATAAATAGGACCTCCTCATCTAGCAGTAGTTATACAATCCCACCCGCTGCATCAGGGTCTAACCCGGCTTTCCAAGGCTTTGGCTGAAACAAAATCGGAGTGTCAAAATGGCAGCGGAGCCTGCTTGCTAATAGCTGGTGCTTGGCAATGCCTACTTTGCCTGTGTCCAAAGACAGCCCTGGCCATCGTGGTGGTGTATAGAAGCCAAAGGACCCTCCAGGCCTTCTGCAGTTCTGCCTCCTTCTTCCATTTCTTGTACCATGGAGGAGTACTGCAACATTGCATGCCTTCTTGCATACAAGCATAGGCTTCAAAAGCCTTGATAGAAGTCTCATCAGGGTCACGCAGACAAGGAGATGCTGTCTTTTCTAAGCATAGGTATAGTGAGGTTGAAGAATCTAGTTCTTTACATTGTAAAGCCTTTGCAAGTGCTGGCTTTCATATATCTCTTTCTGTAGTTATATGTGGATTTGCAGTTCTCTACAAATAACAATAGAATACGGCAGTGCAAATATTTGCCTTAATTTTGCACGCAGCATGAATTAAGGACACTATGACATACTCAGATCTTAATTCCCAGCTCTGTTTTCTTTAATTAGAATTTGCCAGCTGCAGTTCATTAAAAACACCCCAATCAAATGTATATATTATTCCAGAAATAGAAGGATAATGTAGATATGTTTTAAACCAAAGTGAATTATAGCTTAAATGTAAGGCAACATATTAATTACACCAAGCACCATTTCAAGCTCAGTATTTATAATTTCTCAATTATTTCATAATATTATTCTGCATTAATTCCTTTTCTAATTTGGAACAGCTATATTTTTGCAGTCCTTAGGATTAGCAAATGTTGAGTTCTCAGTTGCTACACCTGATTGTTGCTGGAGTCCTAGGCAGCAAATAATACCCCTTGGGGGGGAGGGGGGTGGTATTAGTACTTAAACATATATGTTTGCTCCATTTTCTACTTGCTACTTAAGTGTCCAGAGTAGCCATGACATGATAAAAAATAATACTTGGCGTGCTTGGTAAAAGTAACACTGCTCAATTTTCGTCGTCTCCTTTGTTATCATGGCAATGCAACAATGTATCTGCGTTTGATAACTCCCATCTAATTAAAAAACTGATTTTTTTGCCAATCAATGTGGTAAAATCCAATGGTATCTTTCCTTTTTTCAGTAATTCATCTGACCTTGCAGAGGGCACCCTGTCCTGCACTGTTTTGAACTGTTCTCTGCTTGGATTTTCTCATCTAGCAGGTCGAAGCTAAACCGATATCCATCTGCAGTCCGTGTGATAAGAACAGGCTATAAAAAGATAATACAGATACATTTAAAAGAGCAAAAACTTTTTTCAAAGACTAATAAAATAAAAAGATGTCTCCTATTCATAGCTTAGTCTTAGACTCTGATCTCTGAACCTAGGAAGAACTTCAGTTCTTCAGATTTTCCCTTTGCTTGCCCTGTCTCCCTTGAGCTCTGAGAAGACATTAGCTAAGCTTTTCTTTCAGCTCTTTCACACAACTGGTCTCTCCCCTTTCCCCTCCTGAAGCAAAGATGTGCACTGTACATCTTTTAGTATTCCCTCAGCTCCTGCATGCCTGCTGGAATTGCATGAAGATCTAAATGCTCGAAGTGGGATTAAATGTCTATTCTGGCAAGTCCTCAGGAAAATTCTTGCAGCAGTTTCTGGTTGTTTGGGCAACAGATAACTATTAATTTAAAATAACTGTGTGAATTAGGCAGCTTGTTGTAGTCAGTGGAGCTGAGAATTTAGGGTCAAATTACCCATGGAAATAGCTCTCAGTAGACCTACATTAGGAGGGAATTTGTCTTTTGTTTTTCAGGTAATGTGATATTTCTGTGAACTTTATAATTAAAGAGGATGCAAACTTATTACTAAATCACTCAATTGACAAGGTTGCTGTACAAATGCTAATGATTTCATCTCTCTTACGTCTTGTAGAAGAACACTAATGTCTTTTTTTTTCTTGCCATAAAACAAAGGCTCCATGAAACTGTCTCCTGGTTGTAGACTGCAACTTAATAAATTTGAGTACACATGGAGATAACTTGCACCCTTTAACATAATATCCATCAAGCTTCTGGTGCAAATTGTGTTCTCTGTACCTGGTGGTTTTGGGATGTGTTATAGCAAAGCATTAGGCAAGCTATTGAAATGATGGTCATGGCTTTGTGAGAAATTTGGCATGCCAGGATGTGAAGACTCATCTGACAATGATGAATTCTCTGTGGGCTATTCTCTCCTCCTTTCTCCCAGGAGAGCTTGATCTTTCATTTTCGGGAGATGTAGTGTTTTTGTAAAATGTGTAATTAATCAGGGAACACAATGTAATTGAAATACTAATTACAGTTGCTTATTCAGGTACCAACATTTCTGCTACAGTATCATTTGCTTAAATACCTTTGTGACTGTGGATTTTGAATCCATATTAATCCAATTACCCAGAATCAGTCCCAAAATAATTTGGTATGGACAGTCCCCTAAGCCAAAGCAAATTACCATTAAAGTTAGTGAAGCTTCTGAGGGGAAATGAGCAACGGAGACACAGTTGCAAATTACAACTCAATTGTATCTGGATTCGTGATTTTTCTTCAAGTTTTTTAAACGAGTGCTTTGTTTTTATTTTTTTGTTTTTTCCTTCCCACCGTCTGGAACTTGCATGTTTGATTTAAATACTCTGGATAACCCACCATGTTGAAATGTGTGGCAGTAAAACAACCTGAGTCTGATGGCATTATCCTATCCTGTATGGTAGTTTCTGTGAAGATGATGATTGCTGACATTTTCTGAGCCTGTAACATTTTTCTGTATGTCTGTAGACGCTCCTTGTGCTGAGGTGCTTGGAACTGATGTGAGGTTTGGCTGAACATTGAACCTGAAAGAAGGAAGGAGAATTGGAATGTGCCATTAAATTCTCAGGTTGGGCACAACGTGTAAGATATTTCCAGCACAAATCAATTGAATGTGGAAACCTGTGGTGATCATGAAACCTCTTTTCCTTCCAAATCCACCCTTTGGTGGAAAGAAGTCCTCTTACATTATGTGCAAATGACCCCTTCTGGAGCATGCTTGGCATGGTACTGCCATGCACAGAGTAGCTCCGCCAAACCTGCTGCACTTAAACAGTCCCCTTTCACACCGGCATGTATAAAAATAGGGAGCAGAAGAACCCTTAAGTGTACTCACGACTAAAATAAAATCAAACTGTATCACTGAAAGTAGTTCTCTTGTGGATTAGTCCCAGGAAACTTTTTTCCACCAATGCATTTCTGTGAAACTCATTTCTTGGCTTACCCACACACCATCTGCCTTGTGCTATAGTTGTCTTATGATTATGGAGTTCCAACTCACATGCTGACTGGGCAGGAAAGGAAAACAAAGGAGTTTAAAAATCAGAGTGAGATACTCTCTATCCAATGTATTTCTAGTCTGAACATAACATTTTTGTTTATTGGGTCAGTTGCTTGGATTTTTTTAATTGTCATAATGGAATGGAGCAATCTAAGAGTTTCAAGAACTCTCAATTCGACCTGCCCTTGCTTTTACATAGCAAGATGAGAATATACTCTTTCTTTTGTCCTACCTATTGCAGCTTTAGGATAGGGTGGATTTTAACCCTGAGAGGGAACAAAATCTTATGTGGACATTAAGGAGAAAAAAATTTTGGTCAACAGAGTTTTCATATAAGTGCATGAACTATATAGTTCAGCTGTAATAAACACACCATTTTATCTCAGTGGCAAGTTGTTGGTAGTGATAATAATTAGTGATGATAATTTGAAGTTATAATGTATCATGCCTTTCCTCATAGGATATCAAATTACTCTGCACTTTAACTGCTGAAATATCGCATGTCCTTGCTGGTTAAGTAATGTATGTTTTCTTTTGCCCATTTCTCAGCTAGAGAAAAGAAGTAATTTCTTTTCAGTAGGTCAGAACTGTAATTTCCAAAGGCCCAGCATCTCTAAATAGTGAGGAGGTCCACACCTAGAACTCAAGCTTTCTGGGCACATGGCTCGTGTGTTGATACAAGCTACCTTACATTTTTTTCCATTCTGAGTACAGTACTTCTCCATGTCAGCTCTCTGTTACGGTGCAAGTCCATGCTTGTTTAACATGTGCTTTATTTTTTTTCTCCACTAAGATATTGAGCAATAACACTAAGCAATGAGCTACTTTTAATCTTTCCTTAAAGAAAGCTGAACTTGGAGGCTTTCTGAGGAGCGGAAAACAGCTGTGACCTACTATTGTACTCGTCAGTGACACAGGCCACATAGAAGAGAAACCCTTTAGTCTTTTACTGATTTTTATGTCCAGGCAGGGCTTCTGGACTCTATGTTGTGGTGAAATCTTGTGATTTTGAAACCTCTTTATTCCCAGCAGGCAATAACATCTTGTGGACAAGTTTGATTGACAATGTTATTGTTTAGACTGTTGGACTGGTTTCATCCTAGTTAATTTTAATTGTTGTACTGATGATTTTCTCTCTTCTGGGTGTCAGTGTATTCAAGCATGTGATGGCCGTACAGTCCTCTTTGTTTTTGAAGTACATTCTTGGAAGGCAACCTTATGAATCCTATTAGGAGAGTTCTTAAAATATGCAATAAACACTGATGGTTTTGGTTATCGTTCAAACTATGCCTATAAAAACTGTTGCGCAATTATTCTGACCAGTTGTTTAGAAACAATTTACAGACAAAAGAATATTTTATACATTTACTTGGGTGAAGCTGGAATTGAGCTCAAAGTAGGTTTAAAAATTCTAACAGTAAGAAGTCTAGTAATGTAACCTGAAAGAAAGATATTCTACAATGTCACTATTATTTGAATAAATATAGAAACAATGAGCAAGCTCTTACAAAGAAAAGGAAAAAAAAAAAAAAAGCCTTGAGGGAAGTGGAGGTTGTTGGGTTAAGCTTAGTTTGATAGCCACTGACTGAATGAGTCAACATCATTTCCAGGTAGATGACTAATAAGAAATCCTGTTTTACCCAGCACTGTCAATAACAGCACTATTTTTATTTGGCAGATGAGAGGTCAAATTCATAGATCTTTTTGAAATGTTAGAAAGTGAAAAACTGATCTCATATGGGTGTCTGTTTGCAGTTTTAATCTGCCTTCATATAAAAGAAATACTTACAGAATGTCTCAGTTATATTGATGTTCATTACTATTGCTTTCTTCTGAACCTTGACATTGCCAGAGTTGCCATGATTGTAAAAAACAGATGTTTGATGCTGCTACAGATGATATACTACAGCAACTGAATGCCTCGTTATAATTTAAAATGCCTTGATAAATGGTACATGTATAAAAGGAAAGGAAAGAAAAGAAAAAACAAAAGAATAACAAGGGAACAAATAATAAATGACCCTTGGTAGAAACGTGTTAACAATTTCCTAAAGATTTTGTAAGCAAGCTACTTTTTGACAATGATTCAAAAAAAGTATAGAGAGTCAGCAATTTACGCAAATAGTTCACACATAATTTAATGAACCTCCTTTAATGTTTTGGATAAATAGTAAAAATATTTTATCTGAAGGAGAAAACATACACCTCTGTGACACTAGCAGGAACAGCTTGCGTACCCACCCACCCTAACAGCAATTTTGGTTTGCATTGACATCACTCTTGCCTTATATTCAGGGATCATATCACATAACAGGGGCTATTGAAATAGAATATTTAGTCTAGAAATGCATTTGGGTTTTCTCTTGTGGACAGGCATAGGCAGTCTATTTTGGATGGTTCTGGGTTTTATTCTTGTCAGCTTCACTGAGGCACAGTGGAAAGCAAATATCCTCAGGGACTCAGTGCCACCCCAGCTTCATGACCCTGATTTAATGAGTATTTCTGATGAAGGGCTGTCGGTAGAGAACTTCTTATAGAGAACATATTGGTGCGCTGTAATCACTTTGCAGAAGTTCTTTCCTCTCTTCTCACCCGCAAGCTGATGTTGCGACCAGTTGTATTGGATGTCACACAGTTGGCTAAGGAGCAAAGGAAATTTCTCTGACACCAATCTTTTGTCTTTCAATTGTCTATGTATCATTTAGACTTTCAGGATAATCTGAAGTTCAGCTGTATTATAGCACATGTATGTTGATGCTGCTACTGGTAATGAGAGGTGGGCACACTTCTAAGCATAGCTATAATGAGTCAGGGCAAGATTAGTATCACCTTTGGCGGTGGGTAAGTGGGAGTGCCTAACAAAGACTATAAGAACAGGTTAAAAATATACTGATCCTGGTCCTAAATACTGTTCCAAACTCCAGCAATGTGTAGCTGATGGTCTGTCTGAGCTAGAAGAAACTTAACATCCTCAACAGATTTCTCTTCCATGAGTTTGTCTGGTTTCCACTTGAACCATGTAAAGTTTTAATACCCGCAGCCTTCTGTGGCAAGGAGACGCACAGTTTACCTACCTAATACATGAAGAAGCTTCTCTTGTTTGCTTTCAACTGCATGTATGTTAGCTTCTTTGGATGCCTTCTAAGTTCAGATCTTGGAAGAGACAATGAACAAATACTCCCTCTTTGCCCTTGTCATGCCACTCGTGATTTTGTAGATGTCATGGCTGTTATATATTTCTTGTAGTCTCTGCCCCTTACTCATGAAACCTAGTCTGTTTAGTCATTCCTTCCATGGGGACTGACCTACAGCTTTTGCCATCCTTGCTGCCCTTCTCCAAAGCTTTTCCAGTTCTACTAAGTACTTTTTGAGATGGGTTGACCAGGATTCTACACAATATCCACACTTTGGATCCACACTGTGGCATAATTACATTCTTTATTTTTTTATCAGTAGTTGCTGACATTCCGTTTTCTTTTCTGACTGTTTCTTAGAACTCACCCAATGCTTTCATGGAAAGTTATATTGAAAGCCCAGGGAGAGGCAGAAAGGTCAGAGATAAGTTTATATTGCATTTTCTTGATTTTGTGATCTCTCTGCAGTTAGTATAATTTTGTGTCTCCATCCTCTACCTAGATAAACCTACCAGAGTGCAAGGAAAAAATGGTTTTATGAACAGGGTACAAGGAAGAGTAAAATGGAAGTCAGATAGTTTGGCTTCCAGAAATGGAGTACAAATTTCAGAGATGTCACTGTATTTTATTTGAACATTTTTAATGAAATATTTTGTTTCAAAATGTTAGTAAGTTGACCCTTAAACAAACAGAGGAAACTATTTTATTTTTATTCAAAACACGTAATAGTATTTTTGCTAAGAGGTACTGCTGCTTCTTCGGAAGGTTGTAGTTTCGTATTTTTAACACTTAGAAAGTCCAAATCATGCTAGTTGAGCAGTCCTGTTCTGCAGAAGACAGGTGTTGTGGTTTAACTCCAGCTGGCAACTAAGGACTACCCATCCACTCGCTCACTCCCCCACAGTGGGATAGGG
>NW_009193041.1:0-15860 GCF_000690835.1 Fulmarus glacialis
GAGGGCGGCGGTGCGCGCGCGGCCCCGCGGAAGCCGCTTTCATCCACCGATCTCGATGTTCAGGTGGAGAAAAGCACCGGAAGAATCCCGGGGCACGATTTCTACATTGCTTTTTTATTTTATTTGGTGAAATACTTTTATTCTGCACGGCGTTCATGCAGTCCCGCCGAGTTAGCCCACTGGCAAAAACCTGCAGGAACAGACGGAGTGCTCCGTGAAAGATTCAAGTAGTACTACTGCAGAATAACACAAATGTATTTGATTGGCCTCACAGGGAAAACGATGAACAACCATCTGTAAGGTAGCTTTGCTGCATCACAGAAAGCAAAGGACAAAGCAAGACTTCCCTTCTGTTACTGAGAATACTTACTCAGAGAGCACATCCCATTACGTTGAATGGGAATGCTCTTGTGAGGAACCACTCACAATATATTAATACATCACAGTCTCTTCTAGGCCGCAAATACTACAGGACTTCTGAAGCCATCTGTTTTTTCAACCAGTTTTTATAGGCATAGGTGTTTAGACTGCGTCGAAACAGGCTGTAAAGGACAACTGATAAAAGCAAAAGGCTAAACGCTAAAGAGCAACTTCCATATCAGGTTTTTTTATTATTTTTGAAGGACACAAAGCCTCACTGGAAAATTTTGTGAGGTTCAAAATTTTGAAAAGTTTGAAAATCACACATCCAATTCATCCTTCTACAACTAGAATCTTGTCCCCAATAGTTTAATACATGTTTTACCCTGATCTTCTAATCTAAAATGGTGAACCTGTGTAACATCCCCTTCCATCACCAATTTATATGGAGTCAACTTTCAGGAAGATTTGTTAACAATCCTTTGTGATCCTATGGATATTTTCCTAAATTATGGGTTGTCTCGTTCCGACCAAGAAGATAATGGAAATAATGTCTTCTAGCAGAACATCTTCACTGAGACTTGGTGATACACCAGCTTGGAAACTCATCCAGCATCTGAAACTCAGACCTGAAAATGCAACTACTATATATAAGTACTTATATATCTATTTATCTATATTCACCTATACTTGTTATCTTTCAGCATCCTGGATTATTTGATGTGTTTCTTCGTAGCAAGGACCAAAGGTCAGCTCACCCAGTCCTTACCACCTTTCAAAGCCAACTGGGTTCAGAAGCTTCTCCGCCCAGTTTAAAATTCCAGGGTTACAAGAATGCAACGATGTGCAAAGGCACCTTCAGAGCACTTCTTGGAGCCTTCAACTCTCTTTCTTACTGCTAGAAAACTTTGGGAGACGCCTACCACAGCACGTCACATTAGCTCTGGAGTTGTGACAATGCAAACGCAAACTTGCTCTAAGCATTTTGCAAGACTTGGATGTACAGAGACTCCCTGACACGTTGTTTTCTCTTACCAAGTCCACTGTTTAGATTTAGGATCAATGAAGTGCCACCCCTCTGACTTCCCTCCTACCTAACAGCATGAATTGTATTATGAATTTGTTTATGACGTCACTCCACTTCAGAATTATGTGCAATATGTGCTCTCAGAGCTCCAAAACGAACTGCAAATAAAGCTAGCTGACCTAGCATTCAAACGATTCACATGCTTTATCAGTTTTGTTGGCTACATTCATCACAGGCTAAATATTCCTTGTTTTCTTCATCACTTTCCCTGTGCCTTATACACAAAGTAAACAAATCTGCTGAAGCTCTCATTTTAGACTTACAGTATCATTTTCTGGGACAACTTTCTGATCAGTCAAAAAAAACATTGTGCAGTGTAGCAACTCTCATTGGCTGCCCTTCAAATTTATTTGTCCAAAATACAACGTCCCTTAAAGATAGAAGCAGGCTCAGAAATCATCTATTTCTTTCCATCTCTTCAAGCAGTGAATTATTATTCCACTACACAAAATTAAGTCTCACAACTAGATCTGAATGGATTTACATTAATTTCCATACTTATTAACTCCCCACCCCCAAAAAAATCAAAAGAATGAGTACTTATAAAAACACATGCACATACACATTTGTATAAAACAAGGCATTTTGTATACTATCAAATATTTTGAGTTCACACGTACTAATTTCTTTTTAATAAGGGATTAAGAGACAACGATGAGATTTTCAGAGAGCTTAGGAGCATTCGCAGAACTGAGTGGGTGGAATAAATCAATGACTTGCTTTCTATCCAACCCCTCCTCCTATTTTCCACAGTTCAGAGATGACGACTATCATTACAGGCAAAGGCCAAATTTCCTTGTAATATGGAAAACGGTTTTGCATTAGCCTTAGTCTCAGAGGAATACTCTAACCCCAAGGGCATTCCCAGGCTATATGCATAACCAGGCTCCTGGGTATGGCCTTGTAAGCTAGTAAAACTAATTAGAGCAGGGAGTAGATCTCAAGTGCTCCCTGTCTAGCAAATGTCTTGATCAGCAGATTTCAAATCTAGTTTACCTCTCTCTTATGTCTGTGTATGACACCGAATAGTAAATTATATTTCACTAATTGACACAGCCTAAATAATTTGGTAATGGTGAAGAAAACTTCGACATTTACAAAAATACTTATTTATAGACAAATATATATACACACAAACATAAATATAATATTCATATATATTTATGTATCACTCCATTCTTTTGGCCAAAACAATTTGCTGAATGTGATTCAAATTTTCAAATATTTTTTACTTGCCTGAATCTGTCTTTTTCAGCAAATCATGATTCACCAGCAAGTATCTAAATAAATCTTCCAAAAACAAAAAGAAAAAAACCACCCACCACCCTCACACTCACAGAGTTCTGCTTACAATACTTGAGTAACTGTGCACTTTTTTTAATCTGTGTGGCAAGACAAGCAGGCTGAGGCAACTACTTTCTTTTATAACGCAAAATAAGAACCCTAAAGCTATGTCCACTAGGAACAATAGAAGTACATCAGGAACAACAGAAGTCCTAAAAACTTTCTGTGATAGAGATCAGATATTTACATGATTAATAACAAAGTACTGTTAATAATGACGCCATGGAAATACTCAGTAAACTTCTCTGGTTTGTATTTGGAAAGAAGAGAGAGGTTGGACTATGCTGCATGAGGAAGAGAGTGTTTTCCAACAGACAAATAACCAAGCAGGATACTGAAGATAATGTGTGAGGGAGAAGCGTGTTCAGATCAGCAAGACCAAGTCACTAGCTGGTCTTTAAGCCCCCCTCTGAGGAGGGCTGTCTTTGGCCTGCTAATATTCAGTTATATCACATTTTCAAGCCTTGGAAAAATTCTGAAAGAGTAATTAGGGTATTAACACTGCGCAACTATTCATAAAAAACAGCTATAGACCATATATGTCCTAAAAGACCAGGTAAAAGCTGGAAAGGGTTTCAATCAAGAAATTAATAATAGGAATAGAATAGCTCCATCAATTTTAAAAAGAGAACAGTTGATCTCAGTGTTAACAAATTACCAGGCAAGTAGGTAGAGATAACTTGTGAGATGTAAGAAGCTTTTACGAAACTTACCTGAATGATGATTATATACACATACTATACCTGGCAGCTCTGGTCACTTGAAGGTTTGTCTTCAAGACAGAAGCTTCTGTTACCAACCTCCAAAATGCCTTGCACAACTCAGTGGCTCTATTTCTGGGATGCCTGCAGAACAGGGCTGAGATGGAAAGTTGTGGCTTTTCCAGAACCTTGATAACAGGCTTAACATAAGGCAGGTCAAAGGAAAGACAAACAAATAAAGAATGAATTTTTAAAAATCCAAATGCAGACAAGGCAGTTACGCAGGAGGTTACGGAGAGGGAAAGATGAAAAAAACCACCTTCCAGTTATCTATTGAATCTTTTATTGTCTCCACCTGTTAGATGACTCACCCATGCTACTGAAACTCAACCCTGTCAGGTATTCAAGAGCTCACTGTGCCCTTGCTGGGGTGGTGTGGTGAACATCCTATACATGTAGTTCTGTGTAGAGCCTCCTTATAGGCCGCAGCTTAAATTTCATAGGAAACATACCTGACATTCGCACTTACACACTGCATACCTGCACAAAAAGGCCATGGCTTATTTCTGCTGCTTGTTTCAGTCTGCAGGAGTAATTGCCACTCCTGGGGTGATACTAGGTCCTGGACACTGAACTCCAATGCTGTTTCTGAGAGATGGCATGGCTATACCGCCAAACGCTCTCATACAGAGAAACTACCATGCAGGATCATTTTGAGAGTACGTGAAACTGGCTGACAGGGTTTTTTAAAAGTGGTGAGTCATTATTTAACAGGAGCATTCTTCTGGTCTTCCACAGGGACTGGTATTTCAATTTATTTATTCGGTGATTACATAAAAGTGAATCAAAACTGATTAAAAGTTGTGGATGACAAAGAATGGTGAATAATAAGGATATAGCAGCTCTGGAATGTGATTTAGATTACTTGGTAAGTCGAGCACATTTAAATATTTCAGAGCAGCAAATTGCAAATTATACTTAAGAGCAAGAAATACAAAACACAGTCGTAACAGTCTGGCAAGCAGTACTGCTAGGAGCATCGAGAGATCACAATAGATGGGTAACTCGACT
Organism: Fulmarus glacialis; assembly: GCF_000690835.1. Taxonomy (NCBI): domain Eukaryota; kingdom Metazoa; phylum Chordata; class Aves; order Procellariiformes; family Procellariidae; genus Fulmarus; species Fulmarus glacialis. The sequence continues at coordinate 4,564 of NW_009193041.1, forward strand.
ATATTTTCCAGCGCAATGCTGCAGAACAGCTCATTTTATCTTTGAATATTTAGACAGAAGGACAATGGTTGAGAGGAAGGATGTGATTGTACCACCAAGGTGGTATTAGAGAGAATGATCTGGACACGCAGTTCTGGTATCTACAGCGGAAACAAGACATCGAGAATTCAGAGACAAGCCACAGAAGTGATTTGAGAAACAGAGAAAATGCCCTACTGTGGAGGACATGATATCATCCGGTTAGGTGGTGAAAAATACAATTGAAAAGCGATTTGACTGCTGTGTTTATTACCCTCACAGATAGAAAATTATAGCAAGAACCAACGGCAAAAAGTTGGCTTCTCCCTGGGCCTGCCAGTTACAGGTTTCAATGGCTGAGATTTACCAGAAGGCTGCAGCTGACAGAGAGAGAGAGGCAGCAGTAATGGGATGGAGATTTGGAGGCAATGAACCAGACACTGTAGTTAGCAATAACTATCTGTAGCCACAAGGTAGGTTTCAATACCATTTTTCCACAAAAATGAATGTTAAAAATCTAGAAACATACCACACTTTTCTTTAAAATTATCTTCAAACACTCAGGATTTATTAGAAACTCAGGAAAATTAATGAAGTCATGTAATCTACAAATATCATAATAGCAATCATTAGTATTTTCTGGCAAGCGGTGCTATAGTGTAATATAAACCTCCTTATTTAGTATTTCACATCAGCAGCCAAAAGCAGTTGATTATTTTGCAATCTTAATCTTAACAATTTATTGTACTTTTCAATTTTCCATGTTTTTTGATGCAAAACCCGAGAAATGAATTCATCGCTTTCATAGGACTTAATTATTGTCATATTCTAAGGAACAGTACAAGCTGTTACTTCCCACAGATAAACCTTCCTTAAACTAAACTGGACTTGCCGGAAAAAAGTAAGTTGTGAAAAATGTTGCTCTCCCACAACTGCCCTATCCTACCACTTTTAAATCTGTCTCCTTGCTAAGGAGGGTAAAGGACAACAGATTGTGTAAGGTTTTGTTGCGCCTTTTCAAGAGCCAGAAACTGTCACCAGTATGTTGCTCTCATTTTTTTCTATTGCACAAAAACCTCTTAGTTTTCAGAACTACACACATAGTCTCTCTTACTAAATATGGAAAAAAACATCAGTGAAGTCTTATTTAATAAAGGCCTAAAACCTCAGAAATGTAATTGCCTAACATAGTTCTTAATATGCATAAAAAATACATAGTAATGAGGTCATTTACTAGCCAGCATCATGTTCAGTAATAAATACAAGGTTCTGCATTTGAAAAGGTGGTGGGGTGGCGGTAAAATGCAGGTCTGTGAGTCCTGCAGCAAAAACAAGCCTGTGGGTTTCAAATGCAAGTTCCTATGTTGAGAGAGGTCCAGTGGGCACATTTTTTCAGCAAAAAATAAATTTATAAAGCACAGTTTGCATAATTCTCTAGAGATTTGCTAAAGAAGGAGGATCAAAAGCAATGATATGATCACATTCTACTCTAAGGATGTACGCAAAATAACCCAGAAAACTGAAATAGCAATGGATGTCAGAAAAATATGGATTCGAGTCATGAAAAAAGAACAAAAAAACCCCCATGTGCACTGTACCTAAAAAGATGGCGCAAGTAAGGTGTTAAAATTGAATTCCTTATTTTCAAAACCTCTTGAAGAATGGAATATATATTGTAATTTTGTAAGTCATCCTATCAAACTTTCAATGCTCCGACTGAGCTCTCCAATAGCTGAGGAGACACCAAGCTTTTACAAATACCTTTACTGGAGTATTTAAGCAATTGGCTCACAGTTGTACATAATTTTGCGACAGTGTGTGTATAGGCACAAGTCAGCGGGCTGAGAACCAGTGAATAGAATCATGTGCACAGGGGAAAATCCGAAGCACTGAAAGCTCCTCCTATTTTAGGCTAGGGGTTCAGTAAAACAAAGCTAAGTATAGCTGCAGGATGAGAGTGGGAGCTGACAAAGCAAAGAGGAAAATGGCCATCTTTGAAACCTGATTAAAGAGGTCGCTTCCACCGTGGAGAGTTTAGGCTGGCAGTGCATATGGATTCTGGAAGTCTTAAGTACCAGTCCCTGCTAAAAACTGAACAATACAGAGATTTCAGCTTCCATTCACCTGCCACAGTCAAGTATTTTCATTTCCTTTTAGAGGGAAGAGGAAGAACACCAAATTGCAACAGGGATTCAGACAGAGAAGTAAAAGCTTCTACAAAACACATGCAGAAGAGGAATCTGAACCACTCCCACATCTCAATTAATACTTTAATCACTCTGAATATCATTAACACCACCTTGGTTTTTTTTAGAAGCCTGATCTCATCAGCACTTTCACAGGAGTGCTTGTTTTGAGTATTACACCAGACTGCATGTGAAGCAGCATGAAAATTCAGGTGGTCTTGAGTAAGAAAAACACTGTACACAGCTCTAAAGGATTGATAGGGTAGATGAAGTGGTATTTGAAGTCTGAAGAGCAGCTGACATTAAAACACAAAGTGCAAGATCTTTATAAGGGTTTAAGCCCTTCTTAAATACTTCTACTGTTATTTCCTGTGCAACACACAAATATTTAGAGTAGATTCAAAAATATTAGATTACTGCTTCTATTACTAGTACAACTCAAATAGTGGATTTTGAGATTCTATGTTGCTTATCTTGAGAATGCACTTGGCCCAAAAGTTGTCGCTACACTCAGTAGCTACCTACCCAAGTCCTTCCAAACACAAACCAGCAGAATTTACAAAATGTCCTCCATTTCCATTTCTTACTGCTGTCTCTGTAAGAGGTTTACAGATGGAACTGTTGTAGACCATGCTACCAGAAATAATGCTTCTTCATTAGAGATGAACAGAGTAAGACGCTATATCCTACATGTTTTTTATCACAACTTTGTATTAAAAAACATATGAAAGGTATAAATACACGCCTCAAACCAAACCACATTTATTTCATCAGTCACAAGTGCAAATGTAGCAACAAATCAGTTCAGCAAATTACAACACACAAATGTAATGTAAATGCTAAGTACACTGAAAGACCAACTTCAAAAGAGCAGCAAAAAACAGTTTCTTCAAATAAAAACTTCTATTATTTTTACCTGTAATCTAAAATAACATAATAAATCTAGATCAGGAATGTCTCTGCTAACTCATGTTTAGCCAGGTATTCTGTTATTAACAGTTCGCATTATTTAATGTGCAAATGGCCTGTCCAAGCTTCCTGTTAACAAATGTTTTGGTTTTAAGCAACTTTTACACAATATTTAAATAATACAGTGCTGATACCAGTTAATATGTTCTGCTATTTGATAATACAAATTTAAGAATATATATTTAAAAAAACTAAGTCCAATTTCAGTGTACATATATAATTCTACCTGGATCCAAAGTGGGCAACAGTAAAGATAAAATTGAATTTGTTTCCCCCCGCCGCCCCCCAAAAAATGGATAGACACAAGTCATCTCAGTTTTTGCATCATCTTTAAATCTGTAGTTAAAATATATGCAGTACTTACGTATAAAATAGAAAGCATTCCCATTAGGAAGATACTGCAGTGTAATTAGCCGTTTTTCCCTACCACTTAGTAGCCAAGGAACAAGATTTATGCTTAACACCTGATCACTATTTTGCTTTACAGAAAAGCAAAAGTTGACTACCAGTATTAGCATCAGAATTTTTACACTGAAAATTTAGTTAGCCTTCTTCTTCGTTATGAGTTGTTGCTTCTTCTCTTTTTCTTTATAGGCAATGAATTGAGAGTCTGTACCAAAGATTCTGTCCCACCACGTGAAGGTTGAAGCGTAATTGCCGATAAAGTTCATGTGATGGAAATCATGAAAACGGGCCCCAGCATAGAAAGGCACCAAATGAAGAGGGTTCAGTGGAACATCATAGCCACTACAGGGGAGGGGGAGAAAAAAGCAACTATAGTAAGGTGTTTTCCCAGATATAAAACACAAAATATAGACACTAACTTACTGTTTTTATAAAATGAAAAGACTTTTTTTTATCATAAGGCCCTGAGGTAATCACTGTAACACTGGCTTAATAGGAAAACAAGATCCCTCCTATCCTAGCCAAATGCTTCTGTAAACTATCCCACAATGGCTTTGCCACTTGCTGAGCTTTTCAGGTCAGTTTATTAGGCAACACAAAAAAAATTTAAGCAAGTCACCTAAAAAATCGCAGTGGCCGACTTCCTGCTGGCTTAGCAGCTTTAACTGACTCAAGAGTGACGTTAGGAAGGAGGAACAAGAAATAACACTATCTTTTAGTGACAAGCTATGAACATCAGCTCAGCTGCTCATCAAACAGCATCTCAAATCAACTAGAATTGTAGTATTTCTACTCTTTTTTTCAGCTTACTCCAAGTTCTTCAAATGTTTAAAATTCAAAATATACGACTGAAGTAATATTAAAACCAGAACAGTTTGCTTTAGAGGGATTTCAACTCTTGCTTAGTAGTACTGGAAAGCATCTTACTACCACCTAGTGGGGACAGCGGAAGATAGTTTGTTATGAACACCTCATTTGGACAACAAACTAAAATGATAATCATCAAAAGAGATTCATACTTTGCATCAATTACTTGATGATGTCACAACATATACTTCTCAGTCTACAACCAATATATAACTAAACCAGCAAAGATGTGTACGATGAGTTGGTTAGTAGCTCATGTTCCACTAAAACACTCGACACTCAGCTTACAGTAAGACACTATATGCTTCATAATATAGTTACACATACAAGGTCAAGTGTAATACTAGCATTTCAAAAATGAACTCTGACTTTCCCCTTCCTCTCAAACACAGGAAAGAAAAGCTCATTCATTCGCAGATGAACCCAACTAAGCCTACTGGGATTTGTGCTAGCATTTCAGAGCCAAATTTGAAAGAAGTCAGTTACACTACAGGGACAAGAAGTCTTGCCCTTTGTACCTACCATAAATAAATAAATAAAAACTATTATTTAAATAAATTATTTAATAAAAACTATTATTAAAAACTATTTATTTGTTTTTTTAAAAGACAGTCAGCAGTTGTATAGCCTAAAGTTTCTCTCGTCCGGGAAAACTGGCTGGCAAAGTATTAAATGGAGAGAACTCTTGGCTGGAATATCATATTTTGTAATTAATTTTTGGTGTTCTAATATGCGTAAGGTCACTTGTACACCAAATATCAAGAGCCAGACATCTTAATGAGGCACCTAGCTTCTGAAACCCTCCTCGAGATGCTCTAGCTATGGTCTACACTCTTTTAATCAGCAACATTTGCTATTAACACTACCTCAAAACAGAAGACAGTGTAACTGTTCAGATTGTGTCATTCTTTGTAAGATGCATAAAAGCATTTCAGTGCAAAATAAACAGCAAAGCTCAGTAAAAGAGACAGGTAAGTTTGAGACAGACTTAGGGAGAAGAGAAAAAGCAATTATTAAAAAGCAGTAAGAATTTCACCTGTGTACGTCAATGGTTTCCATCAAGCGACATATCACCCATGCCCACAGAAGAATCACATGGTTACAGAAAACAACAATTCCAATAAAAAAGCCAGTTCCAAGGATAAGTGTTTCCAGAGGATGTGCGTATTCTGCTTGCATTCCAAATGGAGACTAGAAAGAGATAACAGACAGGAAAACAGTCACCATTTTCGATTTTCTATACCCCCAAATCAGAATCACCATTTTGTGGTACTCTCCCCATCACCCCACAAGACTACAATAGGACAATCGAAATGATGTTGTGGGTAAAGGCAATGACTGAGCAAGGGCCTTAACACAGGTGTTCAGATCCTCATTGAGAAAACAGAAGTATTCCAAGGTCATAAGGATTATCATTCCACTAGTGATTCCAAACACTTCACTACTGGTTGAAAAGTTGAAAACTTTTATTTAGGCTTACCATTACCCAAGGCCAAAGCATTATTTCAGGAATATTAAAAGTGTTTGGGAAGCTCCTATCAGCTTTGCTATACATCCAGTCTTGGAAGCAGAAGAAAGAAGGAAGCTAAAATATTCTCAGAGTCAGGATTCACTTAGAAATTTATTTTAAAAATAATTAAAAAGCCCCCCTCATCTTTGACAATTTTTTAAGATAAATTCTTACTGTTCAAATATTATTATGCGATTAAAATAAAACATTTTCTTTTCTTTATATAGGTGTGTTGTTTTTTTTTTTTAAATATATACACACACGCACAACCCCCAGTCCTACATTTGGTTTACAAAAAAAAGAAATTCCATGGAGAGTTTTCAAAAGTAGACCACCATAGAAAGATAGTAATTAAAAAAAAATTAACCTAATGCTCAAGGTTATAAGTTTGATTATCAGGGGAAAAAAAAAGTCCACTTCGGCTTAAGGGCGATTTTAAAATCATCACGTTTTAGTATCAGGGCAAGTTTTTAGTGAAACAGCCATTAGCCTACAGATCACTTCCGTGTGAACTGCTAACCACGCAAGAACAATGGCCAGAAGCTGCTCCTGCTAGAGACCTGAGGGGCTGCCAAGAGCAAGAGGAAGACAGCGGCTGCTGCTGCAGATGTACATACATATGCATGCATCAATCGGTACCAAGCTTCTCTATGATCGCCGCCTATATAAACCACCCCTGACCCAGTAGCTTGCGGTTTACCTTAGGCACAGTATGGGTTATACACTGAAACACAGCAGTAGACAAACACAGTAGCACTGACTTCTGTGATCCAGAGACAGTGCCATCTAAATACAGCCATACCATCTATAAGGTATAAGCACTGCTGGACCCTACCTGGCTCAGAACAGTGCCACCTCCAGTCAAGCATGGCTCATTACCTTGTGCTCAAGGTCAGCTCCAACACCGCAGAATGCAGAACCACCCAAAAAATCTCTGTGCTGCACAGTGCTCTCGATGCACTGGCTATATTGCTTCAAGTGGCCAATATCCAAAGCTATAATCCTTTCCTGAATCATATATCCTGCACATACCACACACACACCCAGGCCGTGCAGGAGCCACCTGCCTGGATCGTGTTCTGGGGATTAGTACGCTCTGGATAACACCCTAGGTGGCGGAGAATTGATGAACAGTCAAAATCAGACACCCACCATTTCCCCCCTCCCCTAGCAATCAAGCACGTAACACACTTTTAAAAGCTAAGCTTGCTTTCACCTAGCTCAACAGATATGATCAAACTTCAAGAGTTGAGTGCCACCCTTCATTCCCATTAAATGAAATAAAATTACAGGAGGTATTTTCAGAAACAAAATGGATGACTGTTCTTGAAAAAGAGCTCAAGAAAAGACATCTATCCCACTGTCAGAGGGATGCAAAATTATTAAGGCTTTCAAATAAGACCTTTAAGTAAGTTGTGTGAAACCACATATACTAAAAACTACTAAAAAAAAAAATAATCAAGGAATACATACAACAAACTCATGGTGAACCTTATGGATATACTTGTATATTCTCTTGTGATGCAGCAATCTATGCAGGAAATAGTGCCAAGCATCCTCAATCACTGCACATCCAAAACACTGAGCAACCAGAACATACCTTTAAAAAGGAGAAGAGCTATTAGTTATAGAATATACTAGCAGACACACAATCTTGAAAGATAAAAAAAGTTATATGACAGTAAGGGTGGGAAACGTTTATGTATATTACTGATTGAATAACATTGCATTGACACGACCTTTTTAACATACTAAAAATATTAATTGCCAAGCACATTAGTCCTTGTACCTATCAGCTCATCTGTTGATACGCTGAAGTAAATTAGCATGCAGTATAAACAGTCATTTTAATACTACAGTTTATAAAGAACATCTGTAGACTGTGTAAGATGTAGATATAAAAACATAGAGCTGTATCAGCTATCTAAACCAAATAGAGAATAATTTCCAAGAAACATGAGCTTCTGTTGTAAAGAACAGCTATCAGGAAAAAAAAAACCCAAACAAAACAAACAAAACAAAAAGGCATTTATAACTAATTCAGTTCTGTTTAAAAGTCTATCAGTTTAGTGCAAAAAAGGATAATGTGAAGCAAGTGGTACAATTCTCTCTCTTGAGGAACACACTGCTGCTATGATATAAAACAAGGTGGAAGGAATCAAAAAATGTTGGATTAAAAAAACCCAGAAAGTCCAATATTTAACCCATGCCATGAGGAATCTTGCTTCACTTCCTTAACTCCTTCCTAATCCCCCCTTTTCCGAGTATCAGAACAATTTGGGGCCATTTAAAAAAAAAACCAAAACCTAGAAAGCTCTAATTAGCTCTCATAGCAGTTAAGCATCAACAGAAGCAAGATTAACAAACACTGTTCATATCACCAAAAAATTATTGTGTATTAGAGTTGAAGACACTATTTGTTAAATATTCTGCCTCCAACTATATATAACTAGCATCAACATACAAGAAAAAGCTACCTACCATCTAGGCATCTCTTCCCACTCATACGGGATATTAAAATACTCTGTGAAGTAATAGGTGCCACAAATCAGAGGAAGCTGAATGAAAAAGTGATTGAAGAGGAGTGTTTTGAAACACTTCCACTGTTTTTCCCATGTTTCTGGTTTATCCTAAGAAGAAGCAAAAAGAATCAGTTGTGTTACGTACTTCTATTGCACATAACTGAAGTGCTGCAAAAATTACTTTGGAGGCAGTTTCATTTTCACCTTGGAAGATAGATAGCAGGTCCTCCCACAATACAAGTTAACTCAGGCAATACAAATTACATAGGATTGGATTCAGTTTCATCAAAACCTCTTGTTTTTCTAAGCTAGCTTTCTGTAAAATTTAAAGTAAGACTCTCTTAACAGAGGTTGTCTTTGCCAGTCGCCCCAAACTATTCTTGTTATTTCAGTGTTTGTAATTAGCAGGAACATTTCATATTCAACAGTTTAACACAACTCTAAGTTTGTATTTCCATAGCTAAAATAGTAGAATGTATTTCCACAGCCAAAATAATACAAAGAGAAGCTGAAGATACAAGCTTGTGAAGAAATAAGCTGTCTTGAAAACATCCAGTTTTTGCAGGGAGACATTTTACCAATTACTGTAATAATTTCAGAAGCTGGTATTATTAATTTCTAATTCATATCACAAGGAACTGGGGAAAAAACAATCATCTTTAGATATTAGATGTGCCTTTCCTACCAATTAGTAGTGTGCAGTCCATCCTAGGCTTTCTCCATTGTTAAAATACTTCAAAATCCTTTCAAGAGGGTGTGCATAGAGATACTTTGAAGGAGATGCTTGCTATTAAATAAGCGCACCATGTAATTCTTTCATAATACTAAGACAGACCTCTACCACCAGATGCTGTGATTCTACTATACCTTCCCCTGCTGATACATTAACTTACATGGAGAAAATTTAACTTTGCTACCATAGAGATTGACACATCCTTTTCTCTCTATACCATCATGGTGGAAACGATACCCTCCCTCAGAAATAACTCCCTTTCTTCCCCAAAATCCACTTCTCTTTCTCTCCTCACATACATTGTAATTTTGCTCTATCACTTCCAGGAAGTCCACAGTGATAGAGGAAACGGGGTCATATAGATTGGAAGCTAGGGTACTGCAGTTTTATGTTCTACTTCACATATTCAAAAACAAATCAGGAAGCGTGTAGTTCACAACTTTGTCTTACCTGCTGAATTTTATACTTTTGCATGTACGGTATAAACTGGAAGACAAATCCAGGTACACAGAGCAAGAAGTATGAAACTTCATGAACTATAAGTGATCCCCAAGTTGCAATCTGGAACTTTGTGTAGTTATCCAGCATGTAATTCCAGGCATTTTTAAATGGTTGCTGCAAGGGATTGTCAGGCAAGAAAGAGTCTATGTATTCCACCGCCAGATAAGCAGAGTTCAAGATATTAACGCTGTCGTTCATTGTCATTGTTCAAACATAAAGCATCACAATTACAGTTCTTCTACAGTTGTCTATAAGTAACCTGAAAATTTTGAGAAAAATCGAATAAACAGCAGTTAATCTTCAGAAAAAAAACATTACTTATCTTAGTTGTTACCTAGTTTTAAAGCAAAAACAGGGAAGGGAAAGGAAAGACACATTCTCTTTCTACAGGATAGTGTAAAAGAACAAAGCTTAAGATTGGTTTGAGAGGCAAGCCAATTTGAGAGGCAAACAGCTCTCAAGTTTTGAGATTAGGTCAAGGGAGCAAAAGCATAAAGAAATATTAATTACTACCCAACTTTATTTCAAGTCTTTTGCAGGATAATTGTATTCTGTACTAAAAGAGCACAGAAAGGTTCAAATCAGATTTAGAAGTTAAATTAACCGTGATCTCCTGATTATCCAGCCTCATTCTCACAACTGTGAGCTAGAATCCATGCAAACTACATCAACACAGCAGACTACCTTTAGACGGCAGCTGGCTTGAGACAATCCACCTTTCCATAAGTAAACGAGTTTTCATCACAGCTCCCGAAAGCATAGAGGCAGCATTCCCGCAGGTGCCCAGAACTTCTGCCATTTCCACAGACTAGGCTGCTTGTTGGTTTGGGCTGGACCTTTAAAGGTCATCTAGTCCAACCCCCTGCCATGGGCAGGGACATCTTTCACTAGCTCAGATTGCTCAGAGCCCCGTCCAACCTGCCCTTGAACACTTCCAATGATAGGGCATCCACAACCAAAGAAGCGCCCATCCACAACTTCTTTGCGCACCCTGCCGCAGCATCTCACCACCCTCATCCTAGAAAATGTCACCCTTATGTCCAATCTAAACCTACCCTTTTTTAGTTTAAAGCTATTGCCCCTTGCCTTGTTGCTACAGGCCTTGGCAAAAAGTCTTTCTCCTTCTTTCATATAAGCCCCCTTATATACTGAAAGGCCGCAGTAAGGTGTTCCTGGAGCCTTCTCTACTCTCAGCTAAACAACCCCAGCTCTCTCAGACTCCCTCCGTAAGCGATGTGCCCTCTTAACATTTTCACGGCCCTTCTCCAGACACCCCCTAACAGGTCCATCTTTCACTCTAAAACGTGTGCGCAATTCACAGGCCAGAGGACGCTGGTTAGTCTCCAGCTGATACACTCAGACTAGGTCCAACATCAATAATGCACCAACCTCGGTACCCAACAACATTAGTTACCATTTTTCTTTCTTAGCAACAGCTTCAAGATGCTACCGTTTCTTATTGCCAGCAAATACATCATACCAGATACCATTTTATTAGCGGTAGATACATCACAGCAGATACCAAGGAGGCTTACAACCCCAGCTCCTGGGCTGTAAGGCTACTTACCCTCCCGAAAAAGCAGCCG
>NW_009193042.1:0-2272 GCF_000690835.1 Fulmarus glacialis
AGCGGCGGCCGGGAAGGCAGCGAGCAGGGGCCGCGGTGTCCTGCGGAAAGAAAGAGGGTTAAATACAGGGCAGATTCTCAGGTTCTGTAAAAGCCGGCTTGAATCGGTATTCACCGGCAGAAGCCATAATCAATGGCAGGGAACTGTTTTGCTTACAGCTCTCACGCTTGGAGCAGCCCAGAAAACTACTACCAAAAACAGCCATGAATTTTCAGTGCAGTTTTTGAAGCTGAGAAAAGGGAAACTATTCCTGTTGCAGCCATCTTCTTCCTCATTTTATGGTCCAGTCCCTGCTTTAGAATTAGCATCTTGCTCAAGTCTGCCCTTAAAAGATAGTTTCTTCACAGCTCTATGCTTTTTAACCAGATCTGCACAAAATCTCTTACCAAATGTCAACCCTACATACTCCGTATTTCAGCAGATCGGTACATTTAGCTCTTACCTACCTGGGAAATTATTCTGCCTTACCCCTCATCTGGCACTGCTGGGTGTTAAGAGTAATGAAATTACAGTGTAATGAGATGACCATTAACACACAAGGAGGCAGCTGTTAAATTCTCATCTGTAATGCCACAGTAAGTGGTCTGCAGCTGGCACTCAGAGCCATACTAGCAACAGTGTCCCTGCTGAAAAAAATAGGTAAGCATCCATAGTAGCATCTTTGGAGTTGCCCCCCAAAATCTAAGTGTATATGTCTCAGGGAATATAGAGGTGTGATGTGCAGAAAGGGACATGCAGCAGATCCGGGAGAGCATCGCCCTGGTTGGGCAAGCCAGCACCCTCGCTTAGTTCTTCATGACCCCCTCCAGAAACCTAGATTGCATCCTCTCACGCTGCCCTTCCCGCAGACGTCAGGGCATTTAGTCTTCTGTAAGAGCCAGGGTTTGCAATTTCAGGATTCTTTGAGATGCTCCAAGACCACTCTGCCCACTTCCTCACAACAAACAGGTGGCCTAGGACAAGTCCTCACCAGGATGTTTCCCATACTGTGGTCTCCTCTGACCCAGACCCACAAAGCTCTGTACCAGCCTGTCACCCCTTCCACAGATCTCTCCACATCCGAGTGGCTCCAGCCAAACGAGCCATGTCTTTTGGTCCTCCCGGTCTTTCCCTTTCTGGCCACCTGTGTGTTCAGGCACATGAGGCGGCCCCCCTTCGGCCTGCGGCATCCTCCACAAGGGCTGCCTCGCTCCCATCACCCGCCCCAGTAATTAGCACCATTGACCTCTCTTCTCTTAAGTAAAAGCTTAACCACAACCTGTTATCACCATTCCTCAACAAACCTAGTTTAAAGCCCACAAAATGGACTCTCTGCGCTCTATCATCCACCACTTCTCAAGTGTGAACGCTTGGTCCAGGCCCATCTGGCTCTGAACCCTTCCCTTAATGCAGTTTGTTCCTTTCTTTGTCTATTACAGCACCACAGCAATTTTGTAAATTCATACCCAAGGGTGAAGAAGCAGCCTTTCTTCTGATGGCAGAAGTCACAAGTTTCCAGCTTCACCCATCTTGGGAATCACTATCCACCACCTGCCCAAGCAGGGCCTCCAGCTGCCCCTTCTTACTCCCACTGCATGGTTTGGTCTTTTGCCTCTACAAAGTCTCTGTGAAGACCCTTATGACCTCTTGCTGTTTATCCTCCCTGATGCTACAAGTCTGCTGACTTCTCCTGTAGCTCTTTCAAGGGGCAACTCAGTGCCTTGCCCACAGCAGAGCTCCTGCAGGCAAGGCCAGCCCTGCCCCAGCTCCGGGGAGAAGCAACAGGTAGTCCCGAGACCTGGCAGCAGCATCCTTCTCCAGGAGCTTCCACCCATGCGCCAGGGCTGCTTCCCCCAGCTGACACTGGGGACCAAGCCCTGTGGTGCATCCCCATCACTGCTGGGCAGTCCATGCTGCCTGCAGCAGAGTTTCATGGCCCCTTTTGCACCCCTGTCGCACTCACCACCGAGGTCGGTTGGCTGCGCCCCTGCCGACCAGCTGAGAAGGGTGTTCCTACAGCAGGAGAGGAGGCTGACATTCCCTCAGCAGCAGTCAGCGGGCATTTCTGTGGGGCCTCCACCTTTGTCTGTCTGCCGTGTAGTGTTTGTAGGCTGGCCATGCAATGAAGGCTCACAGCAACCTAGAGCTTTTATAAAAACATGGTATTAATTTTTCAAAGACTGCATGTTTTGGGAGCAGAACACTAGGAAACCGCGCTGTTGCACCTCAACACCTATACAAAAGTAGCAGCATATTGTGGTGGAACCAACAAGGAGGGGCTGGTGGGGAATGT
>NW_009193043.1:0-26632 GCF_000690835.1 Fulmarus glacialis
ATTTTAAATATATATTTAATAATTTGTAATGCCACACACATTGATGAATACAAAACACATAAGCATAGCCAGTTAGGAATAATCATTATACAGACACTTATGATGAATATTTATGGGACTAAGTGTGCTTGCTGCATTTGCTTTTAGGTAGAACAAAAATAATATTAGAAGAATCTGACCAAAAAGAGATAATCATGTCCTGTTATTGCTAATTGAAAAACCTTGGATGAAAGAGTTTTCTGGTCAAACACACACACACACATATACACAAGCTCATAGGACACATACACACATATGCGTAGTGATGACACTATATACATTCATAGTGTCATCAAAAGCCACTTGGAAAAATGTAAACATTTACCTTCTATCTTGACAAGACTGAAATCTCTTGTTCTGATGACATCAGAAGGTAGGTATTTGACCAGTGCAGTGTATTACAAAGTTATATTTAGCAGAATACATATTAGGGGTGTGGTGATACCCTCACTGCCAGAAGAGAGACAGGGCTGAGCATTTTGGGGACCTCTCCGTTGCTGCCTAGTATGAAGAGAGGGCTACAACTGCTGGATCATCCTCCCCCACAATTTCCCCAGGAATCGGCCTTATTAGCTTAGCATTCGGTATGTTGAACACTGTGGACCTTGATTTATATTGTTATTTAAGGTTATGAGAATGAATTGCTTCAGTCTTATTAGAAAGCATTTAAGAGAGTATATTCTGCTGGCTATACTAACATATCAGGTCCTTGTTCTATTTCAAGATGTATTCTGCAGTTGCAACAAGTTTTCTCCTGGAATGGACTTTCATCAGAAGTCAGACATCTTACAGCAGTGTGTTGTAGGTCTCCTTCTGTTTGAGCTAACTTTTCTCAATTTTGATGTAAAATTCTGAAATTATAAATGAAATTAACATTCTGGTCCTTAAACTATTGTAACGGATGAAGTCCATCTTGTTCACAGTATAAAGTATGTGATTCAATACTTTATTAATAAAGGTAGGTTTTGTCAAGATTAGAGGGTGTATGCTGGTGTCAGCAGCAATAAGTAAAAATGTTTAAGCATATCCCAATCAAAGCTAATTTTAAAAAGCCTGCAGATTTTTTTTTTTTCATATACATGCAAGTACTTCACTGCAGGCTGACATTTTTAATAAGGGTCATGGCTGGAAGTTTCCTGAATAATGCTTCAAATTATGCTGCCAACAGGAAATTTAAATGTTGTTTGCATATGGCACATTAACATTTGTTTGCACTTTGTTCCATTCTTGAATCACACTGCAGACACTATGGCAAGCTGTCATGTTGTAGGAATTAAAATAAATGTCATGGGCAACAAACTTCTGCCAAGTCATACTAAGATATCTTTAGGGCAATTTACAATAAAGCTTAAAATCATTTAAAAGATGACTCTGAATGCCTTTCATTGTGCATTGGTTTATGACAGCACACAGAGGCATGAGAAAGGGTTTTCAATGCCACTTCTTCTTCCAGCATATCATTATGGACAGATCTTTTTCTATTTCACGCTCAAATTCTTAAGCTCATCCCCCCAGCTTTCATCACCTTTGCTAAATAGCATCAACACTTACTGTGTTAGCTGGTGAAGAGTCAGTTATCCAGTCAATCTGAAGAGATGGAAGGATGAATCATTTGGTCTGGTCGCCTGTTCTTGCTTGGTCTTGGAGAAGAGACAAGGTGGTCCTTGCTGCTGCTTGCAGCCATCTAGGGCATAGCAGAGTCAGTGGGCAGTGCAGTGTGGAAACAGCTCAGCCCTGGAAGCGGAGGGCATGTTCAAACACCTCTACTTCCCAGTCTAACAGCCCAGGGAAGGTTGCATTAACTGGGCGTTGAATTATGCAAAAGCAAGTGTATTATTTCCAGGTCCAAGCTGATAAACCTGTGTGGATCCACACTGTGGACTTCCCAGACCAGGTTATTGGCCTTTCCTCCGCAGGTGCCCGTCTGCAGTGGACTTCGCCATAGCTCGCAAGGTGATGCCTAGCAGCTGGCTGCTGCTCGTGGGCCCAGAAATTGCTCTGCTAATGACAGATTTGGAGGTCTTCACCAAAAAATGAGCTCCGTTTCAATTCAGAGAGACTGGTTGGAAAATGGCCAGGAACCATTGCAACTGTTCCTCAGCATCCAGAGATTTTCATGGCAATATGAGACTCCAGGAAATAAGTTTTGTCCAGCGTTTGGCCCTTCTGCGCCACCTGGTACTAATATTGGCACAAAAATAAGTGGATGTGAATGAACCAAGAATTAACCTTAGGCTGATCAGTAGAAGAACTCAATTAATTAGGAAAGCAGTGAGGTTCTGGAGCAGCCTTGCAGATGAGAGGTGGGGGTATGCAACAGAGGCTATGGGGATTTACTCTGTTAGTACTTACATTATGTATTTTCTTAAAAAGCACATGGCTGGGCAGCAGAGTAGAAGGCTGCTTTGTTTTCCCATGCTGGTTGGCAAAGTTGTTGCAGAGAAGAGGAGATTCCCTCTACCCTGAGTGCTGCTGGGCTGACTTGGTCAGGAGAAGCTTTCGGAGCCAAGATGTGGGAGGTGGGGTTGCAGGAGTAGACAGAGCAGGCAGGGAGCCTGCGGCACAGGGACAGACTACAAGACAGAAGCAAGTGGCTGCTTTCTGCGAGGAACAGACTCACAGACAGGCCTCAAAGATGGTGGAAGAAAGAGGCTTGGATGCCGGAGTTTTGTTGGAGCCAAGAAGCCACAAAATACTGCTGGCTGGGAAAACAGGATTGGAAGGAAGCACATGCCTTCCCACCATGGGCTGGCTGTAGGCTTGTTTTCAAACTTTGGTGGTTTGAATTTTATGCCCTAAAGAGCTATCTGGTCATGAATTGTAGAGCTTGGAATCCTTATGGTATGCTCGCTTTGAGAAGGCAGTATTTCTACTCCAAGTCTCTGGCCATTTCAGCATTAGAGGGAGAAAAGCCCACCCTACTTTTAAAACGGAGACCAATGAGTTTAATAAGAGCCCTGTAAGATACAATTGCTGTATGCTGGCAGCAGCTGGACTTCATGATCTTGGGGTCCATTTGGCTATGTCCACGGTAGGCTGTGGTGCAGGTAAGCAGACCCCAATCCTGTCGAATTGTTAGCACGTTTTCTGGTACAGTTTCAGTGGTCTACAAGTGCTCTTCATAAAAGGCCAAAGGTGGCTTAGGGAACAGCACAGGCCATGGACCATTCCTAATAGATGATATGGATAAGGCTGTTCTGTTTTTGTGGGGTGGAAAGCTTAGGTGTAGGGGTGCAAGCTGTTCTGTGACTCAGCATAGGAGAGGCCTTGGTCCATTACGTTTGCTGGGGTAGATGAGCACTGCTACTGCTGCTTAATAGACAAGTGTCTACTTCAGAGAAGAGTAAGCCAGAGCGCTTATCTATATGGCATGGAGACAGTGTTGTTTTGTAGGAATTTCCTGGTAACAACTAAAATGTATAGGTAGCTATTTTCTCCTGTATACAGTAGAAGTGAAATTCCAGACCACTGAAGAGAACGGGGTAAAACTGACTTCTGTGACCAATGGTTTATCCTAAGCTTGTGCAATCTTAAAGGCTTTTCCCTGCATGAATAGTTTCAGTAGTTTCCTAGCTCCGGTCTCCTGCTCAAGCCTGCTGACCTGTATTTCAGGCTTGACTGTCTCAAGCATCTGCTTTCTTCCCGTGTACAATTTTTCTTATCCTGAGAACAGGAAAGGAAGTTTACTGTAAAATTGTGTAGAGAATGGGATAAGTTTCCAACAAAACAATTAGAAAGAGGAAAGACATTTCTAGAAGTAACTGGGAATGAGTTGTATTTCTCTGTAGTAGGATTTATAAAATTTCAGTGTGCTTTATATTGTAACCTAGTGCACGATACATTGGGCCCTCAGTGATGACCTGTTGGTTTAGGGTGTGATTACGCATGACTTCTCTTGTTCTTTGGGGGCATTGTATAAAAATATGTGTTTTATACTGTGGCTGAAGAGTAGCATGGCTTGTCTTCAGGGTGCAGCTGGAAGGAGCCCATCTTCCCCCTTCCAATCTCCCCTATGCGCTATCAAGTCTGTGCAAGGACATTGCCACAGAAAAAAGAGTCAGATCGTCTCACGAAGGTCCTGCTGGGTTCACAGACACGATAAGGGGAGGTAGCACAAGACGGGCATTTGGGGGAGTCCATATAGATGCCCTGAGGGCTGAACTAGCTAATGGTGAACAGGAAGCTCCTGAGGCCGCCATTGGGCCCTATGGCAAGACGATAGAGGCATCTGGAGTCAGATGCTGCGGCAGCACAAATTTCACCAGTGTTCAGCTTTAGAAGCTCAGGAAAAATAGTGAAAATCCCCATAAAGATTAATTTTTGCAGAGCTAAGTTAATAGCTAAAAAGAGAACAAGATGAAGAGAGAGTATCAGAGAGAGTCAGGATAGAGGGTAATTTGTGTTAAAGGATCCTTCTTTCTTTTCACCTACAAATTCCTAAAAGTTGGACTTCCCTGTCACAGTTTGCTTCTGACTGCTGCTACTTGCTTCTGTGGCCATCAGATAAATGCAGTATTAGTCATCGAGTGTACTGAAAGTGAGCTGATAAAGCCTTTCACAAATTTTTTCCAAGTTACCTCTCTTAATTTTGAATTACTTTTCATTTTATTTGTATTAGGTAGGTAATGCTTGTTCTAGCATTTGTATGTTTGTATATTGTGCTGTAAACAACTGCCTGGATTGCCTATGCCTTCTCCTTACTTGAGGCACGCACAAGTTGAAGACCTATCTGCTTTGGGTTGGGTTTTTTCCTATTGTTTTAAGTTAATTGCAACTAAATGTTACCTCTGCAGGGTGGGATCAGCTAACTTGAAAATAAAATACCTGGACATGATAAGACACTCTGAAAGTTTGTTGTTTTTATTTCAATGCTAGAGGTTTTTTTTTTTATTGATAGAGATCGTAAGATCTCTAGGTATAGGAAAGCAAAGAACTCCTTACTCACTGTTGAATATAGAAGGTATAGCACAATCTGTTATGACCCTGAACATTAGAACTGTGGTTTGAAAATAGGAATATCATGAATCATGTGCCATTTCATCGGTTTCTCAGTTAGCCAGAGCAAAGACATAACTGCCAAAGAGTTTGCCACACCATATGGGTTTTCTAGTTTAAGAAAACCTAGTGCTTGTGATACTCAATTCTTTGATGAGGCTGCTGCTTTTCAGTTCTCTAAGGAAATGTGTCATCCATGCTCTTTATTTCAAAAATTGGTCATCCTAGTTCAGTTAGTAGCAATACAGTAGGACAGAAAATGCTGGTATTGGATAAAAGTACGCACCTTCAGCATGCTTTGGCAGAACGGTGCTACCACTGCAGTGAGGACAACCCCACGTGTTCAGCAGAGCCATAGACCTGGGTGAAGCTGGGTGCACTTACATGGTTGTGTTAGACTGGAGCCTTCGGATATCCTCCTGTACCAGTCTGCCAGCTGCTGGGGACTGACAGCATACGGGGGGCATTAGGCAATAGCAGTAGGTGGGGGGTTTATGGGAGTCTGCTACACAAGCTGGACTCAGAAGCTGAGAGAGGTCGGCGCCGGGCAGTGTGCTCAGTCAGTAGGAAACAGCTCATTGAGCAAACGTCTATGCTCACGTTAGGAGCAGGCTCTGTTAATAGTGCTGAGTCCAAAAGTCGAGTCTAGAAGTCAAGACCAAAAGCAGAGCAGTTCCACAATCTGTACAAAAGTCCCCCAAAAGCTTCCAGAAGAGTCTCTGTGAAACAGCAGTGCAGGGAGGTAGAAAATGAAGGGATAATCTTCCCTACTATATGTGTACTGTAGTGAAAACAGATGGCGGTGTACCAGTTCGTGAGGATTATAAAGTAGCAATTAATCTTTCCTCAGACGTGGATCAATGCCTCCTTCACTCGGTTGTCTCGGGAGGACAGGGGCTCACCGAGCTCGATCCCCGCTTACCAGAAGGCGGTGCTGGCTGGTCACCCTGCCTTGCCATCCGTTATTAAAAGGATTATCCCAGTGTAACTTGTTGCCCTGGGATGCAGGAGTGCAGCACTGTATTTTTTCAAATCACTGTAGAGCAGCTGCTACACAGTATTATTTGGATGGCATCCTAGTGACTGGAGAAAGACAGCAGTACTTGCAACTTGGAAATTATATTAAGCAGAATGTCCACCTTTGTGGTAAGAGTGAGAAAAAACCACAAGTGCTTGCAGGCAATTGTAAATAATTTCTGGGGAAGAGTTCATGGTGTTGGAATTCAGTTGCTTAAATTAGAAATACAAATGATAGATCTAGCACAAGCTGGGAACTCTCCTGACATTGCTATGATGCTAGGGACAAGTCATTTCATGCTTTCTTGCTCTTGCAAAACGCCTGAACAAATTGTTTCTGAAAGGCAAGATATTGGGGTGGTCATATGAATGCCAGAAGGCATTTATTTGCACCTAATGTATGGCAAAGAATTTCTCTTCATAGCTCTAATATGAACCCCGAGGTAGGGCCTTGGTAACAAAAAGCAGATTTTGTTTTTGGCAGTAGTCAAACAGTACAAGGGGTCTTGGATCATTTTTCTTAGTAGCAATCTTAAATTCAGTGCACTGATGTTATGCAGACTGTGTTTACACTGAACATCCTTCCCACAGGAACGAAATATGTTCCTTAAAGAGTAGTAGAAGGTGAAAGAACTTGATTTTGACAGTAAATGGAGAAAACCCTTGAGACAACAGAGCACATCATTGGTCAGTAAATGGGAATTTTTTTAATTTCTTGGAGTAACATGTCTCTATAGAACTGAGACTAAGGATTTTCAGCTTCAGAACTGAAATTCTTCCCATTACTGGCACAAAGAGATATTTTTATTATTAATTAGCAAAATCATGAGATGATTTGGGGATTCTTTAAGCAAAGAGACCTCAGCAGAATAAAGAAGAAAATACCACAGAAAAAATTTATAAATTCATTGAAATTCATAATCGTATTTTTATTTGACTCACGGAGAAGTATGCCATCCACAATTGTCCCCTTTTGTGCATGTGTTTTTTAACAAACTTTTGTTTCTGTGTGTGAAACTTTCATTATTAGAAAACTAAGGAGGCCTGTGGTGTTTGTAATCTTTTCTAGCTTGCTGTTAAACTTTAATTAATGTGCATTTAATTTGATAAATTAACAAACTCATAATTAAATGCTTATTCACTCCAGACAAACAAACAAAAAACCCCTCACATGCCCCACATTCTTGACTCCTCATTTTCAAAATATCATTGGAATTTTGGAACCATATTTCTAGAAACGCTGTTTTTCCATTTTCTGTTTGGTATGAACTTTGTAAGAGCAGGTGACAAACAAGCAAACATCGACTGCTTATGAAAAACACATAAAAATCTAATGAGATATGAAAAAAAAAAATTAAACTCTAAGAGGATCAATAAAAATCTGTTTTCCTAAAAAAAAAAGTCAAGATACAAACCATTTCTGCAAAGTAAACAACAGGTAAGAAACAGACAGGTCTTTCTCAGTTTTCATCCACCTTATCAGAAGTTTTTCCCCTCTATGGAAAGGCAGTGCTTCTTATGATGACTGGTTTCCTAGAACTTGGGTAGCTGCTCAAGTGCATAAGAATGGTTACGATTACAAAAATAATAAAAAAGCAATTTTATGGAAGTGTCTTCAATTAAGTTAGCTTTATTTGGCCAGCCCATGCACAGCATTGCTGTTGTTATCCAATCCTAATACAATAGTCTGAATAATTCTGGCCTATTTCAGAAGTTTGCTGTGCTTGTTTCCAAACAAAGTGCAGAACATCATTGTTCTGTGCATTTCTTTCTGGAACACACCTACAATTTTGAAGTGAAACACCTACCTTTGATTAATCTCTTTCAAAAGGCTGAGCAAACACTGTTTCATCTCTCTGGCACATCGTGCAGATATTATCGCAGTCCCATTAAAAGTAGTTGCAGGCAGTAATGCAGACAATTATTTCTGACTGACTGAGTTGTTGATCTTTTCAGTTCAAGAAAACAGTATGAAGCTCTTCTGCCCTCTTTCATTAATTGACAGGCCAGCATTACTTACAGACTGCAGATTGCAGTCTCCTGTCAGAAGACATTCTGAATTCAGAGCATGGTCTTACATTGCTTTGCTGCTAAGGTTAATTAACACTTCTTTTTTGCTGATACCAGGAACAGAAATGTGAAGGAAACAAGAAACTGGCATAAATGGAAATCTGCCAATTATACTCTGCAAATTTGAGTTGAGATATTGCTTAGTGACAGTAATAAGAAAAACAAGTTTATCATCTCTATTTTGTAGAAAACATTTTTCCACATTTCAGGTCAGTATGCATTTGTAAAGCATAAATTCTACGATTTTTGTCTTTTAACTCTCTTTTTTAAGTAGGACAGCTTAATTTGCCTACTTTTGAGGCACCCTCAATTCTTAGATATTTTCCCTTTTATTTCTGTCTTATCTTTTAAGTCTTTCTGAAAATACTTCCAGTGTATGCCGGTTTCATTTTTCATTATTCTACCTCTGTAGAAGTCCTCATCTTCCCCTAGTGATTTCTCACCCTTTTTATGCCAATTATTTCTAAGTTTCAGTTCCTACAGTTCCACTAAGTTTTGGAAAAAAATCACCCTCAAATAAGTCCAGAAGATCCACATTTATATCAAGAACCAGTTAAAGAGCTGGTTTCAGTGAAAGTCATCCATAGCGTCCCATCAGCAGAAGGACGAATTCCTTCCCACAGGTCCCTTTTGGAAAAAGAGTCGATGCTTTTGAAGCCTTTCCTTGAACCCATCCCACTCATGAAGATAGGGGTGGATTGTAATATAACAGTTATAATAGTTGTAATAGTCGAAGTCAAGCAGGATAGCTTTAAGTTTTACCATGAACTGAGGAGGGGAAATCACAGAAAGGACACTGAGGTCACCACTCCTTCTCTCCACTACACTTGTGCCACACTGTACAGATGTTTGTCTGTCGTGACTTCCTCACTCTGAAATGGCTTTATATAGATTCAAATCAATTTTTCCATATGAACTGAATTATTCTGGTTCTCTCATTCTATGTTTATCCATCGGAAAAGGCGTTCCAAAGTCATTCCTCTTCTCTTTACCTATGGCAGCTCTAACATGGGTGTAGGACCAGGTTCCTGAGTGAAAAATCAAGATAATTTTATGTAAGGGACATGTTCAACAAGCACTCATTTAGGTGTAGCCATAAATGAATGTGGGAGCACTGATCAAAGGGCGCCCTCATGGTAGCTACGTTGCACATGATTGACTGTGAGCTTCTGGTGGATTGTGGAAACTTCATGTTATTGTAAGTTCATTTGAAATGTAAGTGCACTTCAGAAATCCCAGAAGGAAATTATATTGCTAGAAAATGGGAAAATGCCAAGAAATGGGTCTATGGAAATTGGGTTTCAGTGGGAGGAACTGGGACCCAAAATCAAGATATTTGTAGCAGCTGTAGAAAACCAGCATGTTTTCTTCAGTATGAACCTTAGACTAATAGAGGAAGGTTGCTGGCAAGACTTTTCTGTTTAATTACTTCATCCTCATTGCAGACAGACCTTTGCTGGTGATATTCCAGAATACCCAGGGTACCCTTCCTTGGACAACCCAGATTGTAGGAGAAAAATAGTCATTTCATTTAGGACTTAATGCTGTCTCTGGCATAGGAAGTGGGGAATTATCTACTTCTTTAATGCTTAGAGTGAACCTAATCCATTTTTTTTTTAACTAGACAAAGCTACTGCACCAAAATGGGATCTACTAGAGCAGAGTATGATAGGTTAATTGGACCATTATTATAGGATGATACAATGCAATTATCACTTCTGATTCTGATATAATGTGGAAGTGTAGGTTCACAGTATATTACAACCTATTGTAAAATCTCATGACTGGTATGAAATTAACCATGTTCAACATTGTAATTAGGAAAAAAAATCTTAGTAGCAGTAGCGTTGGCATACCTCCAGTTCCTTAAAAATACCAAAACTGTTCTTCACAAATTCACTATTCTGCAAATTAAAAATAAGTACATTCAAATTGATTCTGTCTCTTTGGGACTAGACTATAATTCTGCAAAAGGTACAATATTAACAGTAGACTACTTTGAACAGCTACTCCAAGAATACACATCAAATTAGGAAGCTGAAAATTCCAGAATAACCTAATATTTCAATTTTTTATTTATTTCTAAGAGGCAAAGGAAGCCTCATTAAACAAATCTGCATGCATTGAGAATATCATCAAGGACTCGAAGACGAGGAAGTCCAATCCCTCTCCCAACAAACAGGGAGAAAGTTTTCACCTTTCATTATTCCTAACTGACATTTACCTTGCCAAATCTAATGATGAAGACTTCAAGGCAATCTGTAGCAGTGTTTACCTCCAGATCTCATTTAAGAATGGAGGCTATTGCCTGGGCTCCATCTAGGATAAACCTGTTGCTGATCTGACTTGGTTTAAACTGAGTCCCAAAAGTGCTAAGTGCCTAGAAATTTCAATGAAGGCAATGGTGACTTTTGCTTCTACACTGAAAATCAGGACATTATACTTCTCAAGGTGAGAGGTAAGAAGACAAGTTTCAATTCCTAACCCAACTAATCTTTAACACACAAAGATGTTATCCAACTAGAAATAATTATTATACACTTCATGCTCTCATTGCAAATTTCAAAATCCCCATAGCTGAACATTTACTTGCCATGGTGTTCTTAGTATTTACATTACAGAGATTATTGAAAAGGAACAGGAATGCTCTAAGGAAACCTTTTTGGTTGCTGGATGGCAGCTGTGCATATTACTGTGCTCCTAAATTCCAGGCTCCAATCTAGTGACCATTTAGGTTGGTGAAATTATTAGTTACAGTTTTTGCATTTGTGGAGGAAAGTTATACAGCTAAAATGAAACCTGTATTATCTCTGTTGGCTGTAATGACATTTAACACTTTGAATAGGGGAAACTAGGAGAGGTGTTCCTGGAGTGCTTTCTGTCTGGTGTTTGTAGAGCTGAGCAGTGTTTGAAACTCAGTGGGATAGGTCTCTCCTCAGCCATTCCTGTTAATTCAGCAATTGATGCTTCTGGGAAAAGCAGGTCACTGGTCACTGGAGATGCTCTTTGGAGATCTTTAAACCTTTCAGTTTCTGAATACATCTCACAGCGTTCGTAAACCAAGAGGTTTAAAGATACCAACATTGTGAGATGTATTCAGAAAAATAATTATCCAGAAGTGCACTGATTCCAAACACTGCGTCCACAGATCATTTGATTAATACTACCCTCTTGATAGTGCTTTGATAAATTTTCTACCTCCATGTGCAATAGTGTCGACTGCTGTTTTCCAGACACAGGAATCTGAAGACGCAGTTACATTAGTATCCATGTGCATGGATTGTGAAAGATGCCTGCCCTTTTTATGGGAAGGCCAGTACACAAGGATACACAAAATTTTGAGTTATTAAGAATTCAGGATGAAAGCAGAAGGAGATAGAATATTGATTATAGAAAAGACCATACAAACCTCTTCAAGCAATAGCAAAAAAATAGGGTCCTGAGGAACCTGAGCAACCTGACCAAACAGGGCAATAGCAACAAAAATTGGCGTTGTTTGAGCAGGTGAATAGGACCAGATGACTTCCAGAGATCTCTTACAAAGTAAACTACTCTTTGACTCCATACATGTATTTTTATAACACAAAAAGCATAGAAATTGCACTGCACAAGGCTTCAGGAGGCCATTTAGTCCCTCCTCTCCCAGTGCAATGTCACCTGTTCCTGTTTCTCAGGACTGAAGTATTAGGAATATTCTCTGTTCCTGGACATTTTTACAGCCTCCCAGAAATCTGTTCCAGCATCCAACTACTCTTACTATTAGGAATTTTTTCTTGACATCAAATCTAAATCTTCCTTGATGTAATTTAAACCCATTATATTCTGCCCTAAACCCAGTGCTGACAATGATTGGTTAATTAATCCTTCGTTTTGCAGCTACCTTTTCTATAGCTGAAGACAGCTGTACATCACGTTGGGCTCCTTTTCCCTAGACTAAGCAACCCAGATTTCTTCAGTCTACCGGACATCTAGACCTCTGATCATTCTTGTTGTTTCCTTTGAACCTTCTCTACTTAGTCAATGGATCTCAGGAAAACAAAGACCCAGTCTGGACCCAGCCCTACAGGTGAGCCCTTCCCAGTGCTGAGCAGAACGGAGATTATTTGAACTGTTTTAGCAATGATGCTCCTCTTTGTAGATCACGATACAATTTTACTGTTTTAAAAACAGCATAATACCACTGACTCAACTTCAGCTGTAAGCATTTTAAAGCGTTATCCTCACTTTGAAAGTTCACAAACATTTTTCAATTATCACATTGCTATTATTATGTCTTTTGGTGAAATACAGCTCTTTGCAGCAATAAACAGAAATTATAGGAGACCATTGGCTGCAATGCTGTGGTACTCAGCAGGGCTGTATTTCAAAGAAAAATGTGAACGTGGACTTTCCTATATGCCTCCCTGTCCTAGAGAAATATATGACCTTTTCTGAAAGGGGAGCAATGGATACTTATAGCCAAGTAATAATATCTTAGCATGTATTTTCAGTTAAAATTATTGCAAATGCTGGATGTTGTTTTGTCATCTGTTATCAGAAAGAACAGCAGGCTATATTAAATTTCCTACTCACTGCAAAGGATTAAAAAAACCAAATGCACAGTTCTTGCACCTGGTTGAATTTCCTTACTAGCTACAGTACTTTTTATGTTATAATTTTTATTCTGTGTTCTCCGCAACCAAATGCAATTGTTAACAGTCATATTCAGAGGGACATCTAGAAATAATGAGGCCTTGAAATGCTGCCTTCCCTACCAACAAAACACTATCACTTAAATGAACGCTTCTAGGAATGCCTCAGGAGTACTATGGACAGGATGGATCACTTCAGATTAGTTAAAATAATGATGCCTCATAGAAACCTTTTTTAGCTCATTCTACCTCAAACTGTGGTAAAAAACAGTGAAATATTGGCCTTCAAATCCATTAGTAATCATTGGATGCTTTCCTCCATGAGGAAAACAGACCAGGGGGAATTGTGAGGCCAGTCTGCAAGAAATCTATGGCAGAATGGAGCATGTCTAATAAATCCTGGTCTGAAAGATGCAGAACTATTGTTCAGTTAAAGAACAGGACAAAAGGTGGCTATAAAGCTAAATGAGACATGCCACGCAATATTACGTTTAGGCACGTGCTGTTACTAAGGTATACAGATGCAGGAAGCTGTGTTAAGGAGAGTAGGAAAGCCACCAAACGGCAGGAGTACTGGTATTGTGCACATCCTACTGAACTGTGAGGCAAAAGGAAAGCCTCCCATTCATCTTGCGAGTTATCTGTAACAGGGATCCTCAGAGTCCTTGACTATATTACTACCAACTTTCTCAACTTTACATGGACCACTGGGCATTCTTTGCCTCAAACTTTTAACTGAAAACACATTTTTTTGACCATGTCACAGACACCAGTGGGCTGTCATTTATACAGCAATAGTTACGGAGTCATTCATGCAAAGAGATGAAGATCACAAAACTCTTGCTGTCTCCTGTGGGTATAAAAGGCAAACTAAAATTTCAGTCTGAATAAGTGTGTCACAGTGTTGGCATTTTCAAATACCTATACCAACAATGTGGATAAGATAACTTCCAGGACTTAGCATCAAGTAAGAAAATTCTTAGCGTTTACAGCTATTGTTCAGTTTATGTTATGGGGATTTATTTTCTTTGTACACAGGAATAAGTTTACTGACCATTTCAAGCTGTTTGATCCAAAATCTGGTGCAGACTTTTTTCTTCTCTCTTTTTTTGCCTGTTGATTGTTGGCTGTTTCAATCCTTTCATATGATCAGCTACAGCAATTCATTCATTCTTCCTGCAATATTAAGCATCCAGTCGCCAGAGCCCTTCAGAGTCCAGGTAAAAGGAAGACCAGAAGATACCTGACTCTGAGATATATGCATGGGCAGAGTGAGCCAGAGGTTGCTACTGGGGAGAGTACTGTGAGCTGCAGCTGGGGAGGCAGGGGAGAAAAGACAGGGCAGCAGAGAGTGCAGGAGCCAGGAGGGTGAAGCTGCTCACCCGATGCAAGGAAGACCTTAGAGGGGACATCGCAGGAGACCGGTCTGCAAGCAGGGAATCGTCTGAAACATCCCAGCAAGCCAGTCATTCTGTCCCGTGTGATTTCACTGCTTGAGTCCACTTATTGACAGAGAACAGCATTTGGTCTCGAAGTTAGTGTTTTAAAAATGAGAGTCTGACAAAGTCGTAAGCTGAGTAAATATGCGGATTTATCTAGTAGTGCTCATGGCATAGCAGAAAATAAAAACAAAGAAGAAATATATCTAGTCTTCTAATTTTGAAAAATGTTCAATGTTCTTTGAGAAAACATATATGTGTGTGTATCTTTTTAAACACTGGATTAAAAACTTCATTTGTTCTCTGTGGAAATTCCATGAATGTCTTCCATGGAACACAGTATGCGGCTACTAATTTATCCATCTTATATAAAGTCAGATGTTTATGGTTCATTTTTTCCTGCTGCATCGGCATTTCCTACTACATTTTAATGAAAAACAGGTGTAAAGGACCTGAGGTTCACTTCATTGTTCTAGAGATATGATGAGGAACCAAAAAAAATTGATTTGATGGATGGAACAGTTCTTGACAAGCTGTACTATTAGTGATTATACAGCCCTCCCCTTTTTAAAAGTTCTGCAAGTGTCACTGAGATGTCTAGCTGGAAATGGGCAGACTACACATGAAATTTTAGAAGTTTTCTTGCTTTAGATTAATGAGGGCTAATCTTTAAGAATGAAAATGAGGTTTTACCAGTTAGGAAAAATACTGTTGTTCTTAATAACCAGCCACCTAAAACGTCTTTAATTAGCTCCAATTGTTCATGAGGCATCTTACCACCTCCTGCTCTGAAGGTGGCATTAACCTCCCCCCCTCCAATTCTCAGAGATATTTTACTAGATGATGTGTAACTGAACAAAGAAGAACTGGCAAATACCTCCAAAATATTTGCAGTAAATGTCAGCTTGTTTAAAAAAGGTATGAATAAAAATTTGATTAAGCTCATTTTATTTTTATAACTCTATAGAAGATTCAACAAATCTAGCATCCACTTGTTCCATTTGTATCATTTCCATGGAAACTTAGACCCACATTTCATTGTTGGTCTGGGTGACTGAGTCAGGTAATCAACTCAGGTGACCATTGTGCTTCAGATGTCCCCAGTGACTCAGGTGTCTTCCTCACACAGGTGAGAGAGGAAGTCAAACAGAAATTTCTATAGCTGGACTGCCAGTCAGTCAAGATTATATGTAACGTTTTGATATGGAGATAAAGAGGAGGTATTTCATCACTTCCAGCAGCTGAAGAAAACAGGATATTACTGCTGTGGCTAAGCTTAAAATGACAAGTGGGATCATGGAAATCCAGAAGGTGTCTGCAAGGTCAAATAAAACTATTCACCTCTAAATTGGAAAAGTTTCCTATACTTTCTCTTTAGCCATAGAGGCTAAGTTTTAAGATGGATTCCGATGGAATCAAGTAATGCTGAAGGCTGGGGATGCTTCAGGGTCCTGAAAACTCTGCATAGGTGACAGCCCTCCGGCGTTGGGTTTCTCAGTGTTCCCAGGCAGCTGTCCTGAAACAAGATTTCTATCGGAGAAGTATTGCACTGATGACCCGGAAGCACTGCTCTTCAGTCAGATCATGTTCATCAGACTTAGTGATGACATAATCTGAATAATACTTACACATCTTTACCCAGATCCACACAGCATCCTGCATATAAATGATACTGCCTTGCTTATCCAAATAGGATTGCTCCCTTCTAGCTTGAACACCATCTTTGTTTTAACCTATTTTTCTTGTAGAGTAAGTCTAGGTTTATCTACATGGGGAGTCATCCTAAAAAGTGTCTCGTAGCTCTGGGTTGGCAAAAGGGGCATTTCTTATTACAGATATTTGCCACTTGTTGAGATCATGTAGTGACTCAGACAGGGTTTCAGTAATGTCCTGAATTTTGTAATGTGGCGGGAAGCCCTAGATGAAGTTCTCGGCCATGCAGGAACTGGGCGATCTTCCTGTCAAGGATATTTTAGGGAGCGGTGCTTTTTGTGGGACTGAACCGGTGTTCAGCATACGACTAAGTGGTAAGTTACTTTGAGGACATATGTTAAAAAATGAAAGCAAATAAATAATGTGCAAGAGACTAGACTGCTCCGTGAAATTTGTTGTGAAGGATCAGAGACATCAAGAATAATGTTCCATCACAAGAAAGGAAATTAAATGAAGGAAGACTGTGCTGAAACAAAAATACAGGACAAAAGGACCGATGTTTGCTAAATTTTTATTCAGAGAGATATAATTTTTACATTTCTAAAAAGTTGCTTCAAAAGCAGCTATAATAAAAAAGGAAGCAAAGGTCTAAACTCTCCCTTTCCTTCTCTGCGTATTTATTCAGCTTTTCCCAATGAACAAGAGTTCTAATTGAAGTCAGAACACAGACTTGTTTTGATTGCATTAGGAGGTAAATCAAGTCTTAAATAGTCACAATTCTTCTTGATATCAGTATGAGTTCTATACGAAGACATGTAGAAATCAGTGATGCAGATCGGGGGAAGAGAATTTAGATTTAAAAAACAAAAATAAGTAAATAGAAAATTTAAAATATATTCCTTGCAGTGTTTCTGGGGGGAAAAAAAAAAAAAAAAAGCCAATATTGGCATAGGCCAACATTCATGAGCTGAATATGGAATATGTAAGTGAATTTAACTGTGTAAAGCTTCCCTTGTGAACTGAGGGTAGTTTCCATTTCCAGCATTGAAATTAGGTGGCAATGTAACAGAAGGATGTGGTCGGAGTACACATAAAATAAATCTTTTAAATTCTCTGCACTGCTTATTTACAAAAAGCATCATCAATGATATACTATAAGCTTTCAAATACTAAAACGAGGTTGTATGAATAATTCATAGAAACATTTTCAGTAATACTCCAAAGGGACCAGTTAGGTCCACTAGATAAATAAATCTAAGTTTTTAAAAGTCTGCAAGCAACTTACCTACCTGCTAGCACGACTTGGTACAGTATATCACACTTTAGTTTGTCCTTAAGCACATTTGATTATCCTCCTGGGTTAAACACAATAGGGAAGTTGATTCATTAATTATGCACTGATTACCACTTATCTTAACTTGGTGGGTTTTTTTTTTTCATGTTCCAGTTACTTTGTGTTATCCCCACAACTGATATCGGAGGATATCCCCACATTAAAAAATTCCAAGTAATCATACTGTCACAAGGAAGACCTCAGCATCCTAGCAAAACTGTCTTAAAAGAGAAAAAAGGAATAGAAGTTTAACTGAGACACATGAGCTTTTGGTTTAATTCAAAGACATGAATCACTTTCTCCATAAATATTGTGGATTTCCAGTCCCACAGCTCCGAGACAGCAGCTGTCTGTAGAACACATACACCTTTGGTTGGGCTTTCTGCATCTTGGAGTGCGTGAGGATTCACGTGACGCAGCTGGAATTCACTGTTCGTAACGGCTTAGGTGGGAGAGGGTGAGGCAGGCTGATGTTAACTTGAATTATCTGAAGGTTTTCTAGAAGGCTGTCTTCAGGTGCCTGAAGGATTCACATGCAAGTGAATTGCAATTCTGAGCTTAAATACTGGGAAAATTGACACATCCATCGTCATCTCCTTCAAGATCTGCTTAAGGAAACATTATGTAAGAACTACACATTTGCTGTGGTGGTGGTATTTTCTCTGCATTTATAGTAAAAATATTCTTTTTCTTGACCCTGCCCCTAACTAATTTTTGGTTGGCATCCAAGAAAGCAGGGTTAGAAGTGCCGACGAACTGTTGAAATATCAGATGCGGCAGCCAGGCGCAAGAGCTGCCTTGGCTTGCACCAACAGAGAGAGGTTAGAGGATGTAAGATAGTTCCTACCTTTTCACGGGTGATAACTTGCTGCTTTCTGAGTCTCAGTGGAAGTTCCACAGGCTTCAAAGTTTTTCTGCATCCTGTTTTGCCAGATCAAATCTGGGGGGCATCCTGCACTGTACTGGAACTTTTATTCATGCTTATAGGGAGGATTTTCCTAAAAAAAAAAAAGGAAATGATCCAGGCTGGGTAATTTTTTTAATGATGCCTTCTTCTCAGTGTCATTAACAAAACTGTAATTTATAGGGTTTGGTTTGTTTTATTCTAAAAATGTTTTTCCATGATTTTAAAGTCCTGTATAATTCATACGACTGAGGCACTCGACATTAGACAGAACATTGCATGTTTTAGCTTGGAAGACCTCAAGTTTAAGAGAAAAGGACAAAAACTGAGGATGCTGGCAGTCTGGGGTCCCTGTGTCTCTAACTGGACCATGGAAACGGTCTACGTGTATCACTAAGGGTCTGTAGCTATGCTTTGGTTCTCCTGGATCTATATTTGCTTAAATAAATTTGAAGGCTTTCTTTCTGTACTGGTGTCAGTGTTTAGCTTGCTATCAGGATTAATTCCACAACACCACAACTTTAACTAGTGGGTGGTTAATATCTTTCTTTAAAAAAATCAGTACTGTTCTTTTCTTTTTTAATACAGATATCAACAGCTGCAAGACAATCTTAGTGTTCTAAGATTATGTTGTTAGGAAGGCTTTGGGTTTGTTGATTTTTTTCTTTTTGTTTCCTGTTGCATACTAATGATTATTGAAGCAGCAAAAGCTGAACACTCCAATTTTGCCAAAATATATTCCTTTACGAATAGCAGATTCTGGGATGTTGTCGTTAGGATACACCACCACCCAGATGATTTTAGAAGAGACAGTAACTACCTAGCTATAAAATATAACCGTGGAGATGACTGAAACCTTGGCGTAAGCAGCCTTTACTGAATTTACTTGAAAACAAAAACAGGCTTTTTTTTTGTTTATAAGAGCTTTGAAGCAAACCTGTTTAACAAGTTGAACACTTATAATGTCTGAAAGCTCCAGTGAAACTCCAATTGACTTTAATTTGGCTCATACTTTGGCAGGAAAGGAGAAAAGCCCAGGAGAATAACCTTTGCTTATTCCCTAGAGTGTAAACAATTGAGAGAGAGATATGAACAGATCCACATTCTCCTTAGGAGCCTTTTTCTCTTCTCAGTACATACTGTGTAATGAATGTGCAACTCACATCGGTGTCGATAGTAATTATGCACATGCACTGGGAGGGAATGGAATTTTAAATTGGTAACTCTTCATAAAATCTTATTACAACTGTTCTAGGCCACTGTTCAATGCAGTGAGTTAATAAGCATTAGTCAAACCCCTGTCGGGGCAGTAGCAATAATATAGGTAAAATGTTTAATAGAAACTTGTTGCTTAATTACTTTCCAAAGAGAAGAGTTTAGCTAAAAGATATGTTTTGCAATAAATTTTTTCTTTATGTTATCTCTCTATCACTCAGTACTGGTTTTGTCAGTGAATACCACCAGATAGGAGAAGATGATTTAAACATTGGATTAATAAAAATTTCATACAAAAAGCAAGGTGAGAGAATACAAACCTGCATGGTTAAGCATTCCAGTCAGGAAATGTATGGGCAATTTTCATTTTACCCCATAATGAATAATGCATTATGTTATAGCCTTTAATTATATGATCGTGTACCATTTCTTGAATAATACAATTTTCTTCAATGTGTTTTAAATACTGGTTTATGCAATTTTTCTAGTGCTATGTATTATTCAGTGTATGCTAGGAGGAATCCAAGTAAGTCTTTTATATAAAATCACATAGCATGCTAATGTTGCTCAATAAATTTACAAATAAATCACCCTTTCTGGAACACCGTTCATCTTTGGATCTCAGACAGCCTTACAGGTGACTAAGAGATAACTCAGCAGCATTTTAATTCCTCTAGGTCCCAAGAACCCGACCCTGCCACAGCATGTATTACTGCCATAGGCAAACAGATGCTCTAAAGCTAAGAAACAATCATAGCTCTAATATTGCTAATGACTTAGAGGATACCTTGCAGATACCTCTATTCACAGGGAAAACTGATTATGAATGTGCATACCAATAACATGTAGCCTGTGAGTCTGGAGTCAACACATCTTCAGGTCTTTCCTCTGCTTTTGAAGTCCAATAGACTCCTTATCACAGAAATACCCAAATTCTGGCTGCTACCAGGCGGCTGCAGAGCTAGCAGTGAGTCACTGGAATGCAGAAACTGAGATCCCTCCCTCTCTACGCTGCATCACAGAAACCGAAGAGGTTGTCAGGTGGGGTAGAAAAAGCACTTCCCCTCCCCAGGAAAAGATAGGGGGAAAGCGTTTGTGCACCCACACATTCACACATATTTGCTCTTGATAC
This sequence comes from Fulmarus glacialis, assembly GCF_000690835.1. Lineage (NCBI taxonomy): Eukaryota > Metazoa > Chordata > Aves > Procellariiformes > Procellariidae > Fulmarus > Fulmarus glacialis. The sequence continues at coordinate 20,429 of NW_009193043.1, forward strand.
TCCTCTCTAGTAAACGCTAGATTAAAAAATAGAAATGAGAGACACTTTTGTGGTGCAGAAAACCCCCAAATGAACTTTTCAGAGCACACAACAATATTTGGTTTGTGATGTTGATACCTTATTGCATACTCCACGCTATAGTGACAGCACGTTGTTCTTTGACTAAAGAACTTTGTAGTGCAAATGCCACAGGTAAGTGTCCAAATATCACCTGGGAGGAATCATTTTCCCCTTTCTATTCTGGGTTTTTTTTTTACATTTGTTAACAGTACTGAAAATGAGTATGTGTCTGCATTTTAGATTTGCTAGGGGATAGCTAATCCTGGTAAGGTAGAACCAGCACAAGCAGGACACATATAATTATCTAAATCATCCAGATTTTGTACTATGATTGTTTTCATCACGCTCTTCAACAGGCGTATAAAATTAAAAGATCGGTTTAAAGAAACTTGTAATCCATTTATAAATAAATTAAGCTTTACAGCTTTTCTTCCGTCTGCATACATTATTACACCACTTCAGATCTCACCATCCTTATGGCTAGATCAGATGCCATATTGTAAAGTCTATTTAAAAATGTTATTTTAAATAAGCTTGATAAGCATTAAATGGGGTAAAAAATTGTTTTGTTGCAAGCCAGGAAGAATGCATATTTGATTAAATATCAAAGACCAAAATTTACAAAATAATACCATCAGAACAGAAGCAAGTTCAGCTTACAAGCATTAAGGGAAGACATGATTAAACTGATTACGATGCACAGCATTAGTCATCGTTACTATACAATTCTGCTGTCTGCCAAAGTCTCTAATCTACAGTAGAAGTAAGATATTTTGTTCACTGGGTTAATATATAACATCTGGAACAAAATAATTACTGCAAATGAAATCAAGAAGTGTGAAAGAATTTTCATGTGTGTATATATATCTCGGAAGCAAGTGTTCACTAGATAAATCATCTTAATATAACAGAACTCTTTGTTAGTCATCCTATCAAACATACATTAGATAGATCTTTTGTATAGTTCTTTCTTGCCACTGTTTCTATCAGAACTTAAAAAATTTGAAATACTAAAGCTGAATGAATGTTGGCATTGAGTTCAGCTACCAAATTCTAAGAAATGAATGGCCTGTTGATTTCCTACAGAAAACTTGTCTCTCATAGCTGTGGTTAGCCCAGATAAAGTAAACAAAGGTGGTGGGCAGGAACATGTATTTACACTAAATTCATTGAGTACAAGTTCATATACAGCAAAAGCAAAAATAACGTAGTTCACATCATTGCTTTTTCCTTTCAGTGGCCCCATTTAGTAATCTCAATTTGCATGTGACGTGTTTTGTAGAAATTGTAACTGATGATGTTTCCATTCAATCGAGATTAAAACAAGAGTTGTAAACTGTTTTCCTGTAGCAATGATGACTTAGGGGTGGTGATTCAAAGTCCTGACACATGTAAAGGAACAAGAACTTTTATTGCAACTTTCTCAACTGTACTTTGAAGGTAAGTATGGAGAAGTACACAAGGTTATTTGCTGTTTGCCCTCTTCCTGGACTATACACGAAGGTGGGCAATGGACAGCAGCCTGTGAATTCATGCCACCTCCTCTGCCTCCTGGCTATCATAAACTGAAGCAGCGTAGTGCAGAGAGGCAGAAATCCACTGCTGGAGTGGGTCTGGAACCACTTCTGGCTACTGGGGTCCCTTCCACTAAGCCAGCAAGTATTTCCAAACAAGGAGGTTCTGATTTCACAAGAGAAGACTTAAAGAGCAAGGCAGCAGTTTAAAGTTTAAGACTGATTTTTCATCATTAGTAGAGGCTGCCTTTGGTGGAAGGGTTAGCTTTGGATACTTTCTTGAAATCTGTGATACATAACACGTGTTGTCTTAAGGAATTTAAGTTATAAATAACACCAAAGAGCTAGGAATGATTCAAATTCATATCTAAATTGCCTGAAGGCAATGTGAAAGGAGGAGTATGAACAATTTTGTAATGTTTCTTTTTTTTCCTCCTGTTTGGATATCTACCAGCCCCTCCCAGTATGAACTACCTACTGGGACTGAAGGTCAAGGACTGAATAAGTTGCTCATTTTAACTTTTCTTCCTCCTCCTACTCCCAAAGGAGATCTGGACAGGTTGAAGTATATATAACGTTATGCTCATATTTTCCCTTATTTCCAACATTATCCTACTCCAAATGCCAGATGTTGTAATTTTATTTGTATGAAATGCTCCCCTATTCTGTAATGGCTTCACTGGTACCACACGAGGAGTAAAGTGTTGTCAATCACCTAAACAGGCCTTGTGTAATTTGTAATAGAGAAGAGAGACTCAGGCAACTAATAAGAAAAAAGAGGGGAGGATGTTGAATATTTTGAATATATGCAAAATGGATCTTTGTTATATCTGTTAATGTGAGACAAAAATGTTTGAAATACATCATTTGATTTCATACTGGACAGCTGAACAACTAGCTATTGCCTTACATAACTAAGGCTATCTCTGTCATTCACTGAAAAAGACTTCTTATTTACACAGTCTCAACATTAAAGAGAAACAGGTTTTGTTTACATTTTTTGATCCTTTACACAATCTGTTACGGTACAGTTCAAAAAACAGGCCAGTTGGTTTCTTACTCTTAGGTCATCATGCATTCATGTTAGACTACCTTCAGGTTTTTGTTTTAGCTTTTTTACCTTTGCTGCTCCTCACCCCACCCCACCCCACCAGCGAGGAGGCTGGGGGTGCACAAGGAGTTGGGAGGGGACACAGCTGGGACAGCTGACCCCAACCGACCAAAGGGATATTCCATACCATATGACGTCATGCTCAGCATATAAGGCTGGGGGAAGAAGAAGGAAGGGGGGGACGTTTGGAGTGATGGCGTTTGTCTTCCCAAGTCACCGTTACGCATGATGGAGCCCTGCTTTCCTGGAGATGGCTGAACACCTGCCTGCCGCTGGGAAGTAGTGAATGAATTCCCTGTTCTGCTTTTCTTGCATGCGCGGCTTTTGCTTTACCTATTAAACTGTCTTTATCTCAACCCACGAGTTTTCTCCCTTTTAATCTTCCGATTCTCTCCCCCATCCCACCGGGGGGGAGTGAGTGAGTGGCTGTGTGGGGCTTAGTTGCCGGCCAGGGTTAAACCACGACAACAGTGCAAACATAAATCATGTGCCATCAACTAATTGTTATAAAACCATTTACATGGACACAGGGTGATTCTGTCCTATTTTCTGCCCAGCAGTTAGTGCTTAAGAAACTCAGGTGGAATAGAGAAATGACTGAATTAGTTCATACTTGACATGATATATCATATTTAGTACGATTATTAAGCTTTGGTACATGCCTGGGGAACCGCAGGGATGTGTTATTTAGCCTATTCATCGGAAGAACACCATTTCCCTCTCACCTTTCTTCACCTCCCCGCCCCACTTTACGACAAGCCTCCCCGTCCCATCCCGGGTGGGAGTCCCTGACTCCCATTCATTTGCCACACTTCTGCTGTCAGAAATGTGTTGTGAGAGGTAACAGATGAGTGGCATTGGAAAGAACCGCATCCGTGCAACTTGATGTACACAGCTCATCCAGAAACTGCTGCACACCGATGGCTGCACTGCTAACAGCTCTGGCTCCTGCACAGGAAGGGGACACCGGGAAGCGCCGTGCACATCCAGGTGCACCGCTTCCAAATGGTTCCCCCTGACCTGCAGAGCTGTGAATCATCCCTCACCATCGGGTGTGTATTTTATAGACAATATTTAATTGTGGATGAATGACAACTTACAGACTTACAGTATTCAAAACAACTACAAACAACTTTTTTTTTTTAAATGGGAGGAGGTGAGGAGAGACGGTGTTGCAAGAATGGCTGAAAGAAGGAACTTTTTCACGCATGTGTTAATTAGCAGAAAAGAGGTGAAGGATGCACCGAAATCTGCCCCCCCAAATACAGATGGGAGCTTGACCTGGAACCCTCTGGTTAGAGAAAATGGTTGCTTTGAGCCCTCAGAGTTTCAAGAAGAGAGCTATTTGAGCGAACGTTGCTGTTACTTAAGTTAGTATCAGTAACGCACTATTTTCAACCCTTAATAATTAAGTTCTGTTTGGCACTTCCATGTAATTACCATGCTGAGTAATGTGTCACTGAAGCCTCTAGGCATTTGGAGGTGTAAGGAATGATGGAGTAGATACTAAAAATTTTCATTATTACATCTCTTATCATGTTTTTACAACCCCCACCCCAATTAAGGGCAGGTTATTTTGAAGAACTTCCTGCAACTTTTGTTTAGCTTAGGGATATAGTTATTTAGCATTTCAAATAGCCGTGAAGAGCAGAAAATCGCCGCTAGCAGCTAAATCTTGGAAAGCAGACTTTCAAGTAGGTTTTCTCTAGTTAGAAAACTTACAGAAATGTTCAGCTACTTTCTTCCACCAAAAAAGGTAATGAACATTTATAGGTCTTTAAAAGCACGTCCTGTCACAAAATCCACGTGAACAGCCTCATTGGAAAGATACCTGCCGTATTCAGTGATTTCTGCATTAGGAACTCTGCAAGCAGTCCTGAGATTCCCCACACTTTTAAGCAGGTGGCAGTGTAGGTTAAAAGACATACATTTTTCCTGCAGCTGATAGAAATTGTCACTTTCCAATTTCTCCATTTATCTTAACCGAAGGTAACAATATATAGAAATGTTATTGGGTTCCTACCCAGATGGCAACAGGCACAAATTTTGAAAAGTACGTCTTTGTCGACTCAAAACTATTCCATTATTTCCAGACGCGGCATTGTGAGCTTTATTTCTCAGAACAAGACACTGCAGTAAGAGACATAACACAACCTCTCTTCTTTAATATGTTAGCAGAAGGACTTATCTTCTGAAGAGGTTAGAGGATGTTACAGTACAGCGATTCAGCATCAACCCTCAAGGTCTATTGTTAAATGTTGATAGTTTTAATAAAAACAAATTCTGTGGCCTTTCTTTTGCTGGACCTTCCTTTATCCTACCGACATAGACTCATCAGGCTAGGCAATACAGGATTTAACTTACATTTGCATATTTAGACTGCTTTTTCATTTATTTGTACATAAGATGTTGTATTATCTAGCATTTGCACCTATGAATAGCTAGTACAGTAGATTTTTTTCAGGCATGTCCTACAGTATTAAAGTAAAATAAACAAACAAAATGCAACAACTGAGTTTCATTTAATGAACGGTAACCAGTTTTGATCTCTTGCTAACATGGGAACAGAACAACTACTTTTCAGAAGCAATTTTTGAAGATGACTACAAACATGGTAAGAGTATCTGTCATAAAGTGGTAGGTATTTTACTTGGAGATATGAGAAATGTGTGTGTGTGCAAGTACTTTAGTGGAAGTGAAGCGGCGGATTGGTTCTGTGGCAGGAGAATACAGCTGGACCTAAAACTGAAGAAGAGTAATTTGTTTCTTTTGGGAGTGCAGGATGGGTAAAACAGACAACTTCTTTGCAGGAATTGGTTGCCAGATTGTTGAAACAGATTTGACCCTGATTTACACAAAATTTAGGATTTTCCAATGGGAACCAACCGAATTGGTGGCAAAGCATCCAGCTTCTTCTCAGGGTGTTGCAGAGTACACAGAACAAGAGAGTAACCGGTGGTGGGAGGGAGGGGGGGAAAACCACGGTGGTAGCAAAGGAAAAAGCATTTTATATTCCCTGAACATCGCAAGATGAGCTTCCCCAGCTGCCCATTTAAAACCATGTTACCAAAATGCTTTAAGTGTTGTAGTGTGTTGAGCAGAATTTCCATCAGTCGCTGTATGCGCTTCAGCGGGGCAAGTTATTCTCTTCCTTCTCTTGAACAATGTGACACCTCAGTGGCAGCTTGGGTTTAACATGAGGACCTGTAACTGAGCAATTAAAGTTGTGGGAAGTGTTGGGGGAAGGACACAGTACTGGGACTTTGGAGAACAGCAAAGCCTCACCCCTGCTCCGTCACTGGCCATCGGTGGGGTCTCGGGTAATTGCATCCCCTGTTTCAACTCCCCATGTATAAAAAGAGAAGTATCTCCTTCCAGCATGCTGGTCATGGGAATATCCCCTAGTAAGCTGCCTGTCATTATCGTCTTCTCTACGACATGGAGAAGAGAAATAAAACCAAGTAACAATTGGAAACTACGCAATCTCCCCCCGCTTGGGCTTCTCGACAAACTCCCCAC
>NW_009193044.1:0-4368 GCF_000690835.1 Fulmarus glacialis
TGGGAGACACTGTCAAAGGCTTTACTGCTTTACTGACAGCAGCAGGTGAAGTCCTTTCTTCGAAAAAGGAATTTATCCTTTCTTTGAAAAGAGATTTAAACCGCAAGTAGAAGTCAGCTGAGCATAGGTAAGGAGTCAGAAGAGTCTGCAAGCTGAAGTTAGGTAAGATGAGCATAAAAGTAGATAAAAGGGGAAGGGACAGAGCCAGGAGTTACCTTTTGGCAGTAAGGCTAAATTGGAGGAGACAGGTAAAAGGACAGTGATAAATAACATCAATACAGAAGGAAGGAAGAGGAGAAGTCAGTGGACTCCGTCCCAGGAGAGGGGAGCAGTTAGCACCAAGATGGGAACTGTGATGGAAATAGAGGGCTTTTGCAGAGAAAATGTTAGGCAAAGGGATCCAGGTCTGTAAGTACCAAAAGTCAAACAAACCAGTTAGATTTTTTTTGTTGGCTGTACTCTTTTCAGACACGGCATGGACAACAAAGGAGAGGTAAGGAGAAGAAGCAACATGAAGTGGGGAATGGCAGTCAAAGGGGGGATGCAGTGGCATGCAGTGGTAGGAGGACACGGAGAGGAGACATGTAAAGGATGGGTTGGAGGGAGGACAAAGGTGGGAGAAATGTTGTCAAAGGCAAAAACAGGCACACACTAAAAAGGATGTGGTTGTGGATCATGGCTTGTCTAGTGGGAGAAGGGAAGAGATTGGGAGGATAAAGGAACAGAGAGACCTCATGAGAAACTCTCTAGGTGCGTGAATTGTAAGGACATGAAGGGGAAGCAAATGGAGGCACTGGAGAGAGAAAAGGGAGAGGAAGCAGGAGGGAGAAGGATTCAGTGAAACAAAGCAGGGAGTAGTAAAAGCTAGGGATGGAAAACATTACAAACAACCAAAACCAAAAATCCCAGTGCCTACAAACAGTGTCTTCTCTTTGTTTCAGGGGAGGTGAAGGGGACAGCACTGTTTTGACTTAGATCTCTCTTGTTTTGCCTGCAGCTGCCATTTTCCTGCATGCAGTACAATGTTTATTTCAGAGAGGGGAAAATTCCCTTTAGAATGGAGATAGCCATTGTCTACATTTCACAGGCGGTTGTGATTCTCTGTCAGCCAGTTTATAAACAACAGAACCCTGGCTAAAATGAAAGTATTTTTTCTTGGCAGAAATATTAACACCAAACAACTTTTGCTATCTTCATTCAAGACAATGGGCAAAAGAAAACTTCAGAAGTATTCATATGAATATTTAAAAGTAGGGAAAATAAACAGTCCAGATATGCTGCAATTCCATCTAGTTCTCACAGGCAAAATGTTGCCAATACATCTCTCTGAAGAGCTGTTATGCTGGCATTTATTGGTCCTCGTCAGCTGCTGATTGGAGGGGGAAGGAGATAATGTTCAGGAAACAAGCATATTAGAGGGGTCCCATTTGGTGCTTGGGGATTTGGATTTGCTTGCAGTATTATCCAGTTCCACGAATTCATTTCTCCTTGCACATGTAGGTTCAGTACTGAATCAGATTCGTCTGATTCAGAGGGACTTCCTCTCCCTGTACTCCCATTACCGAAGGAGGCGACCCAGTGAGAAGTGTGAGCAAAGGGTGATTTAAGGCATTCCAATTCCATGTGTTGGTGGTTCCTTAGGAGGCCCTTTATTTGCACTTGTCTGTAAGCCATTTAAACCACATTTAACCCATTTTCTGACAGAAACAATACTATGCTTAATTCTTACTGCTCAAGTGAAAGTGCAATTGGGATCTGCGAAGACAATCTGCAGGATTTAAAAATATCCATACTATTTCCAGTGTTTTAGTTTGGGCTGAGCAATTGTTGCTTTGTTTTCTGGAAGGCTGAAAGTCACCGCTCAGTTCTTCCCAATGCTATCTTCTTTCTTGTGTCCTCCAGCTCTGACAGCTCACTGACAAATGATGCATACCATACTGTTTCGCTGGAACGCCTCCTACCTCTTGCCTGTATCCTGTGGCTCATCCGATAGGTTGTTAGTGCAGGAAATAAGAGTGGTTGGCCAGGCACAACAGAAAAAAGAAAAAAGCTCACAGTTGCTATCTCTGTCATTGCCTACGTTCTCTTTAATACGTAGTTGCCTGAACTCATGTAATACGTCTAGTTTGTCCTCTGGGTAGGCAACAAGATTCCGAGCCCAGCAATGGAAAGCCTGAAAAGAGCTGGGTGCAGGCAAGAGCAAACTCTCGCCTGCCAGAGACCTGGAGCAGCCCTGCCCTGAGGCGTTTCTGATGCAAGCCAGGGGAGTATGCTGACTTCATTAGGGGAAGCTTTGATGACAGAGTGAAACACATCTCTTCCTCAAGAAATTCCTCCAGGACGACATAGTGGTGCAAAACCTGCCTGACTTCCTGCGAAAAGCCTTCCCCAGCCTACCATCCAGAATACCTCTGCCGTTGTGCAACGCGGCAAGTTGCAAAACGTAAAACCTGTCCCCCACCACATTGGCAGTGGGCGTAAAACAAGCCCAGTAATTTGAAAGGCAAACAGCAGCCTCCTCACTATGCGACTGAGGTTAACTAAAGATAGGCGAATAACAGATAAGACGGTTTGCTAGCCAAAAAACAATTTAACTGGCTTTGGTCAACATGATGGGAGACTAAGCAATTGAGGGGGAATTATGCTTTATAGTTTTTTCTTCCACACACCTCCCCTGGTTTATTTCTTTAATTTTACTTTTAAAAAAGCTTAATAAGATGTAGGTAAAATCCATTTCAAATAGCCATATTAAATGAGAAAACCCAACAAAATGAAAATGTTTAAGTGAAATATTTCACTTTGACCAGAAATCACTTGCCAAGTTTTCCCATTAATTCATGAATAGCTTTATATTAACTAAAAGCTGTGTTTTTCTTTGAAATAAAAATTGCTGAAGTCTGGCTGTGACATGCTTTCTGCCACTAAATTTTTCTGAATCAGTAGATATAGCAAGTCTCAGCTCACATGTAACCAACAAAAAAAAAGCTGATTTGCTTGGCACTGCTGAAAGGCAGTTATGAAAGAAGTTATGAGGAGAAAATCACTATTTCTGCTAATGATAGGAGGTTCTTTCAGAATATACTGTGTCTTGATGTTATCTCTTCTTTAACCTATTCAGTATTACCACATAAATTCCCTGTCTGATTTCAACAATGCTGTCAGCAAATATTCCAGAGTTAAAAGTAGAAACACTGAACAATTTATTCATAACCTTAGCCTCCTTTTCATTTGCAAAGTACTGGTGAATACATTTAGTGTTCACAAATGTAGTTATTGCCAAGAGTTTTTCAATTAATCATTCAGTATGCATAGCAAGTATTCACAGGATTTTAATTTTGAGCATTTGCTAGGTGTTTTTTCTTTATTTGGGTAAGTCACTATCTTCTGACTCCCTAATCCATGCAGGACTGCCCATTCCTGATGCACACACTTGTGCACACCTTTGCACAAGAATTCAAGACATCGTTTTTTGTGTGAATAAACTTGTGACCAAAGATTCACATAGATGCAATTATCAGGCAACGGTTGGTCAGCACCAAATTAGGCACTCTTGTAAACAGCGCTTATGAAAGATTTGGCTATAGCAGTTCTTGCCAACTTCAGTTAATATCTTCGTGGTAGAGGTGACTGTGAACTGCCTCTTTTGTGTAAAGTCCTAAGCACGTTAATAGTGCCTTTCTGGGGCAGATTTGTTTAAGGTCTTTCAAAATAACTAGCTACCCCCAAGTAAGGCATGTGAAAAGACTAAACTTATCATGGTTTCTTCAGGAATGGAAAGAAATCCCAAATAACGCTAAATGTATGTCCAACCTGAAAAGCAACCACTCGCTCGATCTAGCGCAAGAGTAAGAAGAACCTGATGCCATGCAAAATGCACTTGTAAAAGACATAGCAAATTTTCAACCACAAAGAAGAATTCTTACAGATGGTTAAAATTTAAAGCATGTTGTTCACATGCGTGGAAACATTACCAACAACTTATTCTGAAGTGACGTGTAGCACAGCTCGGAGCTAAGCCAAGCTGGCAAGCCACACACCTGCAGGTAGCTGCTCCCCTAAGTCCCTCTAGCTTTCTGCTCAGGGGTCAGGAGTTGCCCTGAGCAGTGTGAGGTTTGAAGCAGGAACATTAGGGAGCACATTACACGACTCCAAACTCCATGCCATGCTGGCACTCGAATTAACCTCCGGAAGGAGGAAGGTTTGGCTCTTCTGGGCATGAGCAACATACTTTTGTAGAGCAGCAAATCCAGAAAGCAAAACAGGGAGAAGGCGACAAAGAGCAGCAGGGACAACAAAACTCTTTTGCCACAACTTTCCTCAGGTCATTGAAAGTATTCAATGTCCTGTTCAATATCTTTATCAACGATC
>NW_009193045.1:0-8486 GCF_000690835.1 Fulmarus glacialis
CTCAACCCATGAGTTTTCTCACTTTTAGTGTTCTGATTCTCTCCTCCATCCCACCAGGGTGGGGAGTGAATGAACGGCTGTGTGGTGCTCAGCCGCCGGTTGGGGTTAAACCATGACACACTGATATGGTACCATACCAAGCTTCATTTAAGTACTGGACACCACACTTCAGGACTTCAAATATACAAATCTGGATTTTCTACAGAGATGCAAATATCCCAGGTTACAAGGAAAATACTCTGAAGAGAAATCTAAAATTGATGCCATTTTTCAGAGTGAAATTTATTACACTCTAGTCTTTCAATGGATACCAGGTTTTATTCTGAAAGAAAACAAGCAATTCCATGCACCGTACATAATATTAACTCTGTCTACACTGTCCTTCCCCATTTGAACACCGTGCTATGTAATAAAAGGCTAAAATATTAGCTTTTCTCTCAATGAGTTGCCATGAAACATCTGTTCTCTGTCCAGCATCCCACTTACATGAATCTTGTACAGAGTTAATACTCCTGAGATCTGTACCAGTCTTTCAAAGCTGACTGAACTTGGCCAATGCATTCACAGTCCATTCGCACTGAGTGTTAGCAATATGTAGCAATATGTAGCTAAAAAAAGTCAGTGCAAGGAGCTGGGTGGATGGAATTGGTGGTACTTTCACACTTTGAAGATTTCTTATAACTAAATCATGGACAGACACATCCTCCTCTCTCCTGTCCATAGTGACAGTAGGGGCAGTCTGGAGCAACTGTACAGCATCAGCTAATTCACCCCAGAGAGTGTTAGTCCGGCATGAGCTCACACCAATCTAGCTATATGAAAGCACCAAGACATTTTGTCCCAGTCCTCCTCCCTGCTCCCCTGCTGTGCCTTTCCATCTCTTCCTTCATGCAACCCCAAGATCAAAAATGCAGACACAATGAGTCAAGAGCAGCTTGCTTATTTGACCAAAGGCTAACCATTCCCTTCTTTTCTGGGCAGTTTTCAGACATATTGGCAAGGCAATTTGCTCATCACACATCTGCACCATCACTAGGGGCAGTAGAAAGAAACGGCAGCAGCCTGCAAGCAGAGGGAGGGAAGAAATGCAGGATCCTTCTTTGGCAACAGTCCATAGTTAGAACACCTGAAATCAATTACAAAACTGCACCATTACTCATGTGTCTAAAGCTGAGGCAGGGCACTGGGCACTGCAACAGTATCGCAGAAGCCTCACCTCTGGGAGAAAGCAGGCTAAAATTTCTGTAGCAGTGCTTCCAGGAAAACACTGCCTACTTCCAGGTTGGGGAAAAGGTTATTTTTAACCATGGTAATTTTAATGATCTATTTTCCAGGATAACCTCAGAAAAAGATGCAGTAGCACAACTTAAGGAGGCAGTGAGATGTAATGCAGGAGTAAGAATAAATGGCTGGAAATTTCTGAAGCAAATCCTATGCCCCTTGCTAAAGTAGTGTGAACTGTTCCCCGAGCTCCATGGGAGAAGATCAGAGTAGTGCTTTTAGAAGCTGTCCTTTATTCATTCGGTTGTAAACATTGTCCCCAGAAGTAATTTCCAGACATCAGTTTTAAGACTGATACTATTTTGAGGGATAGGAAGAACTACGGTCTGCGTTAGATAAACTAAGCACATGAGGTACTTCTGATAAAAGAAAAACAACCCTAAAATCACACAAACATGCAGGTAATATGACTTAAGAAGCTAAAAGATAATTCCCTGGCTTTTCTATAACGACTATAGAAATTCACCCATAGTGGAAAATGTCTTTATTTTTAGTCCTTTCCTCTAGATTAATTTCATACACTCTGAATGTTTCTCAAAGAAATCAGATGTGATGGCACTATTCAGCTATTCAATGCAAACTGAAGCATTTACTGGATGAGAAATGCAGGATGGAATATTTATGACTGAAAACTGTAGCCTGATTTTAGGTACATGACAATCCTTCTAAATAGGTCATCCTGGTGAATCTTTTATGCTAAGACAGTTTCTCTAACTACAGCTCTTCGGTTTTCAAGGCGCTCCTTAGAAGTTATTTTCTGTGTACTGAATTAGGCACTTGATCCTTAGTGTTACCTGTGTGTGACCACGGGATCTACTAGCTGTTATTGAACACGCAACGCATAAAAAAATTCACTGGGTCTGCTGTAGCCTTCTGCAAATACTTTCAAGAACTTCACGAACTTCTAACAGGCAGTCTTCTGAGGGTTAATGGTTACAAAGTATTCCTAGATTTTGACCATTTTAGATTATTTTAGAGTGCACATGCACCCTATTTAACCTAAACTCTGAATTCCTCTAATTCTTAGATTACTGGGCATTTTTTTCCAGCGAATACAGTCTTCTTTTAAGGATTTTTAGTAGTCAAATTCATTTTACTGTAGGGTATGTCTTCGGAGGGAAGACAGCAGGAGTTTAGGAATACTGAATGAACGTAAAGTCTAAATGCCAACACTGGCAAAACCGTGCTTTACACTCCTATAGTAACACCTACCACATGAAGCTCTAAAAACACAAATTTGCAAAAGCAACCGAGCTTACACTGTAGTTTATGATAGACCTGGTATGTCAATAAAGAACACCTGTTCCAACTCATTAACAGCATAACTCTGCCAGCAAAAGCCTGCACACAGACCAAGTCAAATTTCTGAAAGATTTACTGAATATGAAAGCAGAAATTTCTATTTATCTTGCCTAAGTTTCCAAGCAGCACACCTAAGTTGAAAAGCAACCGAGCTTACACTGTAGTTTATGATAGACCTGGTATGTCAATAAAGAACACCTGTTCCAACTCATTAACAGCATAACTCTGCCAGCAAAAGCCTGCACACAGACCAAGTCAAATTTCTGAAAGATTTACTGAATATGAAAGCAGAAATTTCTATTTATCTTGCCTAAGTTTCCAAGCAGCACACCTAAGTTGAACACTGTTCTTTTAAACAGCTTTGCTTTCTCAACGAACTGAAACCCCTGCCTTAAGGGTGATAAGTACAAAGAGGAATTATTTACAGCCCATGCATGATAGCTCCCCACCCTTTTAATTATGTTGGACTGATTGATACAAGTAAGCAACTGGAAAGTCTGAAAAAGTGAGGATTAATGACTACCAGAGTAGCATAAAGCAGCAAAAGCACAGATGAGAGTCTAGCCATATACTCTTGTTTGTGCCATCCGTCTTACCCAACAAGCCTGCTCACTTTGACTAAACTAAACACCACGTTCCTATTCAATTCCTTCAACTAAAAAAAAAAAAAAAATCACAAGAAAATAGTGATTTGACCTGAAATAAAAATACTATTTCAAGAAATACCTACAAAAAATTTTTACCAAAACCCTCAAAGATGCATGCACAAAAAAAAATCAAATTATTTGTTTGCTCTAATGCTTATTCTTTTCCGTTCTATTATATTCACAAATTTCAGTTAGTATTTCATACATATTGTGTTACATCTGAAATAAAGGTCGGACATTACAAACTAAATCAGCAATGTCCCATGAAGATGTAAATCTATGAGATGTCAGAAAACCCAATCCCACAATGACTTACATCTTTGCTTAACATAAGCCATGAGAAGACTCACTGAAGACTAACGACTAACATGATATTAACTATATGCATATCTTCAGATAACAAATTTTTCAGAATAGACCTGGAAGTCACACTCAAATGGAGCTATGGCATTTCAGATACACTTGGGGACCTGGTATAGTAGTCTGCTTTTCTTTTGAATCTCTAATTCTTTTTCAAAGAAAAATAAAATACTAAAAAACATTTCTTGTTTAAGTTGATGCCTTTTTAAATGCACATTTTACCCAACATTTTGATTCTGGTTTGATTTCTGTTTTTCTACCTTCATTTTTTATTATCAATGACCTTTGCATGGATACAAGTGTTTTACTTCTTCTGAGTTTACCTGTTGCTCCAAGTTAGTCTTCATCTGAAAATAAAATCTTCTGTTAGATCATAACTACCTCTAATTATACTACTCTGATGTGTCAAATGATTTTATTTCCAGGTGAAATATAGGAACCTGAACTATGTAAACTCACAAACAGAAGATGCTTTTTTCTTGCATGTGCCCTCAGTTATAAAAAAAGGGTAAGAAAAAATAGAAAAGTATTATGCATTGCTGTGTCATGACAAAGAACAATGGTATTCAAATGGTACTAAAGTTCTCCAAAAATTTTTACATGGTACAGTTCAAATAACTTAAAGGATGCAATCCATTCAAGTCACCACAGACCTGAGCCAGATGCAGAGGTACAGCCCACCCTTGAATTTACTGGGATACCAGCAAACGTCCTCCCCATCTCTTCATACACAAAACTGTTCTAGAAGAGCTGTTCTTTTATGGTTCCAGGGTAGTACTTGCTTCAGTATCCCCCGATAAAGAATAGATACCTCAATAAAAGGTATTTATTTGTAGAAGTATTATATATATTTACTTATAGAGGTATTTATAGAGATATTTATAGTAAATAAGAGCTGACACCAAAGCTGGTGAGAGTGGGATTCTTTTCAGGTAACGTTAGTAGATTAAAAGATAAGCTTCTATAGTCTAAACAAATTTTCTTTCTCTCATGTTGAGAGTCTCACACCCAGGCTGCAACTCTTCTATCTCGGGCTGCAGTTGCCAAAGCCATATAAATCACTGTAAGGCTGCAGTGCCACCAACAGTGGCAGTCCCCAGCCCTCTCCCGGTTCAGATGTCATTCTCACCACTTGTCCTGTACCAGCACTTTTCACTATTCATCCTCAGTGCAGTTACGAAACACATACACAGGATGAGCCTGGGAATTCATTAGTCTAGTATATATCTACGATCATGAGCTCAGCAGAGACAGGGGTTTCATGGTACACTGCAATCTCTCCCTTCCCGTTTTACTCCTTTCCTTCCTTGTTAAATCAGCAGAGATAACTGTTTCTCTCTCTGCACTATATGCTCTATCTGCCCAGCTTCTCTTAAACTATTTAACTAATTTACCTAATTAGAATAAAAACAGAGGGATTGCTTTTAACTTGTTTTTGTTTGAAATTTGACAAACTTCATCAGAAAAAAAAAAAAGGGAAATTTTTGCCTGAAAACATATTCTTTTTTTCTGTATACATCAGACATTAACAAAAAATACTATCTTTAACTGTCTCTTAGGGCCTTAAAGTATCACCAAAAATGAATAACTCTATTAATCCTTTTCTCACAGTGCTTTTGATCACAGGCCTAATTCTTCCTCACTTACAACCGGATATATAAACACAGAAACATGATCCGCAAAAGCTCTGCTTAAAGTAGTACAAACCCGAAAAGTTAATGGCACAATGAAATCAGACCAAAGGTGTATATAAGACCAAAAATGAAAAACTTTGTCCAGTGAAAATCAGGAAATCTTAACTGAATCATCTGTGATAAAAATTCAATAATATTGTAAAAATGAATTCTCCTTTAACCATGGGAGCCAGAGTAGAAAATGATAGATGCAAAGTTAGGAGGCAGGCCATTCTTCACTTTATACTTGCACTACATTACTCCTCCCTGCATTAGTTCTGTGCTCTAAATATCTTTCAAAGAAATCCTGAAGGAGGGTGCCACAATGCTGATAAGTTTTATGAGCACCACCATCCTTTTAAATAGTGACATAGATATGTCTAATGCAGCTGGCCTCATTAAATACACTCAGGCTTCTAAACCCCTCTGATCCACAATTCCACCTGAGGTCACAGTCTGGATTGAGGATTCATCTGTGGTCCACCCTCTCTTATTAAGCTCTTTTCATGCTTTCTTTTGACCTACAAAATAGCTTTATTACTGACAGTAAGGGAAGATGCTTTCTACTCTCTGATTGTAAGACTTACCAAACCATGTAATTCCTTAGAAGTGGGTTCCGCTCAATGCCCCCCCTACAGTAGGACTAGACTACAAAATTGAAGTGGTCATAGCTATTAATTAAATTATAGCAGTAAACCAATAAGACTCTACAGTGGAGTGATCCCTTCCTTAGAATTTTTTTGAATCAAAAGCTTACTTTTCTAGGAAAAGGTTATTGATCAAAAAAACAGGACATACTTTAAAATTTCTTGTTATCTTTTACACACTAAACTAATAATGGAGAATAGCACATACACAGAAAACAACTGTACTAATAATTTTTTTAAAAAATCTAATGCTAATTACTTGCTTTGCCTTATAGTACTTAAATACCGGAGTTTTAATTGTTTTTGTTGGTTTTGCAATCAGTCTGATCACTATTTGGCCACTTAAAGATGCTACTTGTTGTTTTTACTTGGCAAACAATGAAAAATTTGTTCTCATTAAAGGCAAGGCAGGACCGTTGGAATGCTCGTCCAACATTGTGGTTTTAATTTGCACTTTGAACACTCTTCCATGCTTCCTGTGGACCACTTAAATGAGCATTTCCAGGATCTGTGTTGAGTGGTGGTTACTAAAATACATCAACTGGTTCAATAACTATTGACAAGAATCAAGCAAGGAGAAATTTCAGCCAGTCTGGATGACATAAACTAAGTCTTTTCAGTGAAAGTCAATGAGATTGCATACTGTACCCACACTACCTGCAATGACTACCCAAATCTTGGGGAAGTTGAAATGTCATTATTTTCAAAACTTTCATTTTAATCAAACATATTTAAACATATTTCTGCACTTTTCAGACTATCACAGTAAAAGAAAATTTTATTTCCCACTGGAGCGGAGAGCTAACTCCCTTTTCCTACCTATTTCTCTTGAAAATTCACTTTCTTCATTGTGGTATATGCATCCGATATGTTTTGTACTTTTCAGTTGTCAGAATCACAGTGAAAACAATTATCCTGCATTTCAATAGTGAAGGGATAGCATAAAACAGGTGGACAAGCAAGATTTCATTGCTCAACACTGCCAATCAAAAAAAAACCCTACCAAAATCACACCAACCAGCACTTTCTTTCTTGTATCCACCATCACCATGTTTGCTGCTGCACAGAAAGCAGACAAGAGTCTCCTCTGAAAGTAGAGGCCCGCCAGTGTCAACAATGGCTCAAGGTCGAAAAAAGAAAGAAAAATAATTCCTCTTACAATGCAGAAGACAGATAGAAAACCTGGGGATAGATATCTAGAAAAATGTATTTTAAAAGTGCCGAGACTGAAGTGAAGTTCTAAGAATAATAGCCAAGAAGTCCTACCCTGGAAGAAAAGTAATAAAATAATGCATTGTAGAAAGTCTCCAGGGAATAAAATCTGCAAATGCAACAGGACAAGCCTTAACCACTCAAGCAGCTGTTTCTGGAATTACTCTGCAAAAATGTGATGCGCCGGTACTATGAAACAGCAACCATACAAATACTAGACTGACAGATGCCACAGAACAGAGCTGGAGCTCAGGGAAAACATGGGAAGGTTGAAGGGCATCTTGTAAGGCAAGCTGTATTACAAGCTGGAATTAAGCACCTTTCCTTTCTTCCTGGAATAAAATAGGCAAGCATTCTTCACATTTCAGGAGGAAATACAAGGTCACAGTCTCAGCTCCCACTGGGAAAAACTTTCTGAAAAGAATCAGCTTTTCATGTTGCCGGTTTTCTGCTGGGGCACATCATCCCTGCACCTGCAGAATTAGAGTCCCAAGACTCTTCTCAGTTCTGAGCTAATATGGTCTGCCAAGTCCCTCCTTCTTTGCTGCTGGTTTATATTGGCCTCCTCACAGGGAATCAGCTGTTGCGGTCAACAAACCTTGGTAAGAGGTGAAGGGTTCCTTGACATAATGTTAAAAGATACTTTAACATTCTGTTTTTTAACCCATGCTGCCTTCCAGGCATTTTACTATTCACTCAAAGCACATATTCTTTCTTTTTTATCTTTAACACCTGTTACTTTTTATTGTTTGTAACAGGATATGAAAAGTCAGGAAAAAAAATCCTTTTTTAGAATTCCATAGTTCTCATTTCCTAAATATTTTATTTCACTGCATTTTCAGCATGGTAACAGCTGAACCTGCTACTTCAGTTTTATTTCTCTGTTTCACAAGCTCAACATCAGACTGATGCTAGTTCTGAGAATCCCAAGAACTTAACCTGCTCCTCCTTCAGTGAAAGATGTTTGCATTGTCTCTCCCGAGCAAAAAAAGTTACAAACTACATATAGTTCTTTCTGTGACTGAAAGCCCATTTTCTCACTGGTATTCAGCCAGCATCCTTGCCAAAATATCTTGTAAAAATAGATAAATAATAAAAAGAAGAATGAAATACTAAGCTTTTCTGGTGGGGGATTGCTTCAGCTGTGGGAATATGAGAAGAAACTGAGCATTCGTCAATTTGACCTAAATAGCGAGGGGAAAAAACGGAGTAATTCCAGGTGTATAGTAAAATGAAATGAGTCTTGGTGGATATCATGAAATATATCAGTGCGTCTAGCTAAAAACAAAAAAAAAATTACATATATATGTATAGATATATGTATCTTATAGATATACGTGGCTTAGCGGCTGGTGCCATCGGCG
>NW_009193046.1:0-16982 GCF_000690835.1 Fulmarus glacialis
TTAATGATTCTATGATTCTATGAACACTATTTCTGGCAATAGGAGAATGCTGAAATGAGTAGAGCTGTCTATTTATTGTCATGTACGTTCTTACAGAACATTAGCGTCTGTAAATTAAGTATTGGGTAACAATAGATCTCACGCCCAGCCCTCCTCTTAGTACATCCACTGTAGAGGGGAAAAGAGAGCACAGCATCTCAAATTTTACGAGCTTTATCATCAGTCAATTTGTTGGTCAAAACCAAGCAATGAAGAAGCAAGGACCTTAACAGCCATTAAACCAAAGAAAACTTAAAAAAAATATAAAAGGAACAATTGATGCCCTGCATCAGTAGAGAATAAAAAGAAAGAAACATAATTCAACATAAACAATGAACTGGTTAAACATACTCTCATCTTCTATTCTCCTTATGGTAATACCTTTTGGACTTCCCAATACAGAAAAGATATTGATAAACTGCAGCGAGTTCAGCAGAGAACCACCAAGATGGTTGGGGGCTGGGGCACTTCCCCAGTGAGGAGAGGCCGAGGGAACCAGGCTTGTTCAGCCTGCACAAGAGGTGGCTTTGGGGGAACCTGCCAGTGCCTGGAGGAGGGAGCCAGGTATCAAGAAGACAGAGCCTGTCTCTTCATAGTGGTGCATGGAGGGAGGACAAGAGACAAGAAGCATCATTTGAAGCAAGAGAGGTCCAGTCTGGATATAAGGAAGATCTTCTTCACCATGAGGACAGTGGGGCAGTGGAGCAGATCGCCCAAAGAGATTGTGTCATCTCCAGCCTCAGATGTTTTCAAGACGAGAATGGATAAAGCCCTGAGCTACTTGGTTACTGACCTCATAATTGACCCTGCTTTGAGCAAGAGATTGGACTAGAGATTTCCTGAGATCCTTTCCAACCTGAATTTTCCTACACATCCTTACAACACAAGGCTGCATTATTGCACATTTTCAATTTACTGTGTATGACTAACATTGAACACCTATACACAACACAGCTACCCATACTGTAGAAGCAAATTATAAGGCAATTATGTTTACACAAATATCTAAAAATAGTAAGTATTCTTACATTATTCAAATATTCTATATTACTGTTACATTTTGATAATATCTAATCCCCCCAAAATAATTATTTCATAAGGACTATTTTTTCTGACCTCTTTGTACATCTACATAGTAGCTACCTCTTAGATTGCTACTCAATCTAGATTCAAATGTTCCCTCTAACAACTAGTCCTCCAAAAGACTGAAACTTCTTTCCACAAAAAAAGTCTCCATTCTGTTTTGGGGTTTGTTTGGGTTTTTTTCTCTCAGCATTTGCTATTTCTCCCAAGCTATACCCCCAGGTTTCTCACTGCGCTACGCTTTGCCTGTCAAAATGCTGTTGAGCACATGGGTGGAACTTGGGCTGCAAAAAAGCAAAATTGAGTCAAATTTCCCTTTTGACCTATGACAGCAGCTGGGATATTAATGTAGGAAAACCAAACCAAAGTAGGCAAGCAGAACAGGAGACTTTTTTCTCTCCCTTTAGCTTCCCTTCACATCAGAACCTTCCTTCCCAGATCTCTTCTGAATAAACACATTAATTAGTAAGATATTTACCCTCAGCAACAGATAACCAGCAAATGGCAGTGAAAAGAGAGACTGGCCAAAGCTTCAGCTTTAGATGGGGGATTCAAAATTCCCTCAAGACAAAAGGAGAAAGGGCAAATTATCATCTAGCCCACTCACCTGACTCCCACACTGGACTGCGACTTCCTTCAGTGCATTTCCTCCCATTCACCCACACACAGAGCAGTTTTGGTTTGACCCTCTGTTTGAGGAGCATTCTTTATATATGAAAAAGACATAAAATTTACTTGCAATCCAGGTCCAGATTCCAATTTCACTCCAAAAAAAGGAGGGAAAAAAAAAGGGGGGGGGGAGAGTAGTTGCTGGTTGAGATGCATGTCTCTAAAAGTAAGCAGGATGTAGACAGACTAAATCCCTTTTGCAGAGTGGGACGCATACGAGAAACCACAGGTTTAAAGATAATAATTTGATAGGAAGGTTAATTGGCCAGCTTCTAGAAGGAAAGTATAAAAAAAAGCTCTAGGTTTTTCTTCTTTCTTTATTTCAGATCACTTGTCAGGGCTTCTTTTCCCTGAAATTCCCCAAAACACAGCAAGCGGCCAGATGCTACCAAACAGATTAAGCAGGTAGATGCTATGCATGCAGTACGGCTGTTAATTTTGCAAGGCACAGACAAGGGAGAGGGCTTATCAACTCCATTACTGTAATCATTTCCATTTAATGTCAGGGGCATAATGTGATCTTGACTATAAAAGCGAAGTTATCAGCCTACATGAAGGAGAAACACCAGCTCAGGCCTCAGTCAGGTTGTACTGATTTACATTTCTAGAAAATTAGGCCAATGGTATCCAGTTATGAAGTTGCTGTAGGGTTTGCCAAAATCATATCCACCTTACAGAAGTTGAAGAACATTTGGTCCTGCAAACACTGTCAAAATGGGACCACTCTGACTGGAAATGAGCACAGTTGGGCTTTTAATACATGGCCTGGAACAAATCAGTTAACATCTGTGCCGTGTACAATTTGTAGAGTAGGAACAAACATAGCAATCTACCTGATATGGATTGTTGTAAAGTCGTCTGAGATCTGTAACACCAAGGAAAGCCAAAAGACTACTGAAATGCTTGGCTCTATATCCACTGGAGCTGGCTGCTGCTGTTACTTAAAAATGCTGGAGGTCCTCTTAGACTGATTATTTGGGAAGCATTCTTTATAGCACTCAGCCACTCCAAAACCTCACTGCATACTACAAAAGTACTGAGTAAACAGAAGCCAAGGATCGTTTATTTGATGAATGCTCTGACATCTAATTAAATGCAATATAAATTGCATCTACATTAAGCTGTTTCCTTTCACCTCTTCTTTTGTATGAAGATTTATAAGTAATGTCCTTGCTTTCTTAGTTAGTGAGTTACAGTACAGACAGAGATAGTTGGAGGAGATCGTCCCATGGTGTAAGCAGGCATAGAATCGCTGAAGGCAAGGAAACAATGACAACTTATATCCTCTGGCTATCTGGCCATCCTGAGTCACAAGCACAATTCTTAAGCTATTTAAATTGGACAATGTTTTCAGACTGCAATCATCTTCATTTGACAGCACTAGTACCCTGTCTAGCTACAAGAGTCCCGTACCTTCTGCACAAATACTATTCAAAGTTTATATTCATTTATGTTAACAATTTTGGCAAACTGCTTTTATTGGATAGTAAGATGATCAAGTTTGAGAGACACCTATTCTGTGATGTTTAATTCCTTTCAAGGAAGGAATGCAATTTCATAATTAAAAGAAACACCATTTAAATAATCTGCCAAACACCACTTTAACAGAGTTTTGTTAAAAGACTCAGATCTTCAACGCAATCAGGGAGATTTCATATTACCCAAAAAGGGGAGAAAACCTGAGGACAACATGAGAACAGAAAGACTTAAATGTGATGCAGTAGGCTTGTTTGTTACCTGAGAAACTAGAAGTTTAGAAAACAATAGAAAAGATCATGCCAATTGTGACAATGATTGCCTTGAATACTTCAGCTATGCTTTGTGATGGTACTGCAAATATATAAAATGAAATTTAAAAAACAACAAAAAAACCCAAACAAAAATAAAACAAACAAAAAAAACAACTCTAATCTAGAAGAGGAGAGGAGCTCCTTCCACAGATTTACAGTGGTATTTGCTCTTTATAGGATCTGTATGATGTGATGGTGTTCAGAGGTATCCAGTTCTGAAACACTTCTGCTAATGTGTCATTTTAATATCCATTGAAGGAAAACTGAAAGTGATGGGAATACTGAAAGATATGGAAAGGAATTAAAGGTTTGTGTTTTACCATATGTTAGTCATTTATGGAGGAGTCTTATAAAAAGATATATTCTTAATAATTGCTGTAGAGCATGAAGACAACACAAAAGGAGCTGGAAGGCTAGGAATACAATAAAGTAGGAAGGCTAGTAGATGTGAAAGAAATTAATCTTAGCAAACCAGAAGTTGAAAGGTTATCGGTGCGGGGTGGAGAAGGGGAGGGAAGTTGAGGATATGATGGAAAAACAAAGTCTGGTGGCCAGAATTAAAGGTGACCTTCAGGATGTTTATGGGACACTCCTCCCAGCTACAGGATGCAGCGCAACAGAAAGCATGAAGAGCATTGTATTAGAAAACAGTTTATTGCATCAACTGACTTATTTTCCAGTATACTATAACTAAGCCACACAAGAAATGACAGGCACATCTACTGCATTTCTGGCTGCTATTGTACTGCACCAGCAACACATTCAGTATTGCCCAAATATGTACCTGGCATATGCCAGGTATTGGTTTTGTCTTCCAAAACAGGAAAGAAGATAGTGAAATTTTGTCCAGACTACTATTAGACATTTGCTACCATGGAATTCGGAGAGCCAAACGCTCTTGGTCAAGTCAAAATCTTCTCTTAAATCTGCATTTAGGGCATCAGACCAACAGAAGGTTAAAGGGAAACAGTAATAGGCCTCAGTTTTCTTTTTCTTATAATTCTTAAGGTCACAGGAAAAGAACATCAGTATAAGAGGGTGAATACCTATTCCTCTAGTAAAATAAAATTTTGCACCAAATATCCTGTCTTTATTTTTTACACAACTGTCAAGAATGCAAACAAGCACTAAATCAGAGACTCTCCTGCTAGCTGACAGCAAGGTACTTATCATTGAATTTAGACATATATTGTCATTTCTTCTAAATACAAAATGCAGTACAACACAAAAGATACCTTTCTGCTTTCCTCAGATATCTGAATCCTCCTTCTTCCAGTTTTATGCTTTTCAAACATCAATTTCATAAAATTCATGAGCTTATACAAAAAACAGACCACAGTGGTTTCCTACCAGCCCAACATTTTTATCAATTTTTCAAGGCCCCTTAGATAGTAAGCAACATATATCCTGGCTATCAATGTGGTTTTAGTAACAACCCTGGCAAAACGAAGACTTCTCCCTCACACTGCAAAACGAGAAACACTTCAACTAAACACAGCTCGGGCCTGTTGCCACCAAAGCAAATATGACTTTCATTACTCTTTTCAAAAGACTGGACTCTTTCGCAAGAAAAGTATTCACATCACCTTTAGTCAAAGCTCGTAACACACAAGAACTAAACTCACAGAAAAAGAAAGGAGTGGAGAAGGAGAGTTAAGATCAAAGTTCCAGAATCCTTTTATAAGAGTAAAACCTTTCCCCTAAAGTCTCTCCAAATAATCCATTTCACCAAACTATTTGTAAAGGCACATGAGGGAACATCTGACACAATCTCATATGGTGCGAGCACGTGTAAGACATCTTTAAGATGTTTGGTCCACTCATCCTGCTTTGTAATTCTTTCTAGACCCTCTTGGCCATCTCTGTCTGACAAAGCTCTGCACCACACCGCCTGCGTGCCAGGCTCCTCCGGCCGCGCCGAACCACAAACGGGGAAGGACTGCAAGTTCTCCAGTGAGCGTGCTAAGGCACCGTTCCTCTGATGACCTTCTTTAATGTGTTGCTCCCGGAATTTTTTTTTTTTTAAACAAGGCAATGGAATCATAATGTCGCTCACACAACTGGATTAAAGAACATTTCACTTCTGGGAAACAGCTATTTTACTCTTTGGTTGGGCAAGAAAAAAGGAGGAGTTGGATACTGGAAAGAGCTTGACCTTTTTATCACAGCCTCAGTTTACTACAGGTCACAGACAGAAGACTGAGTGGTTTTAGCCATCCCCCACCTGGTTAGAAAGGCTAATTTCCTATACGATAAAAAAGAATTTCCAATATACTAGAATTCCTGTAAGAATTTTGGCATTTGTCTATACCTTCAGAAGTTTTTTCAGTAAGTTTTACTGACAGAAAATTAATCAACAGACTAAAACCAAACATGTTCTGTAGCTATTCCGCAAAGGCAAGAACAGCTATTCAAAGGCAAGAGTCACCTCAGATGTCATTACAACCATCTGTCATGATGTCAAGCCAAACAAGATTGGTATGGTTAGTGAAGGGAGAAGTTACCAATAACCAAGCTGTGTGCTGTAAGTCAGCATGTGAGGCACTTCAGAGAAGAGAAATGAACACAGCATCTGTTACAGCAGAAAGTAGGAGACATACAGACATAGCTGGCTGCAGACCAAGTCAGCCATTTTTAATACCCATATTACCACACAAGGTCTTTCTGAAGCACAAAAAGCTAACTAGAAACTTCAGAAAGTTTCACAATGCTTTTATTATGCAGGAAGATGGTGATTGTGGAATCTTGTGTACACTGCCAGCAGTTAATCTCACTAGAAAAAAAAGGTAACTGCAGCTTTTACTCATTATATGACTTAGCACCAAGCCATCCTGGAGCAAGGAGGCAATGGAAGGAAAGGAATGCCTTTGAGAACATTGGTGTGAAATGGACTCTTTTGATGAATAAAAAGAAGCAAAGTTTCCCAGAATAACTTTGTTATCTATACCCAGATTTTTATGTGGTCATTCACAGATGAAGTCCAGGTCCTACAGACAATAATTGGGATGTTTCCTTTCCACAGCTACAACCTTCGGTTACAAGGAGTTCATCAATAATTATTCATGCATCAGGAATCCCAAATATACATCTATATATAACATGGGTAAGTCACGGCATGATGCATTCAACACAGATGAGTCAACATATTCAACAGCTTAAACCATGTATGGAGAAGTTCTTCCTGTTCATTAATGGCTAACATTAGTCAGTCCTAATAAGCAGAACCAAGGGAGGAAAAAAAAAAAACAAAAAAAACCTTTGTGACAATTCACTGCCTTGTCTTTTTATTTATTTGTTAAACAAAGGTTTCTTGAGTTCATGCTGTCTGCACATTATTGTGGCCTCGGGTACAGGATTTCTTGAGGGTTTGGTTTTTGTTTCTTTAAATCACAGCTGTAATAATCCAGACCCTGGAATTCACTAAATCATGTTATCATACCTATCACTTAAATAAAAAGAATATCCTCCTAAGGAAAGCTGCAAGCAAAAAGACCTGATTTATCACAGCATTTTACTACTATTAAGTCATATTTTAATAAACCGCTATGAACTTTTTCATCAAGCAGCTCCACATTAGCAACATTATGCAAACACCAAAGATACCTGGTGAACAAATTAGTAGATTCTGTTCACCGTGCTACTCTTCTGAAATACAGAAATCGTAGGAACTGCGTATTAGAGAACAAAAGGTAAATGCAGTCTGAAGATTCTAATTTTCAGAAAAGTAGCTCTTCACCATCTCATAACTATCACAGCAGCACGTTTTGCTCAAATCAAGGTTGATATAGAGAGATATTTTAAAACTTCAAATGGTCAGTCAAAAGTTTCACTACTTAAGGTCATGCTACATCTTGAGCTGCTCTACGTTTATACACTTGAGTTCTTTGAAGTCATGTTCAGTTTACGAGATGAATTATATTTTAGTACGTTTGGTAGGATTTCCATTTCAAAAGGGTAATTTCCCATCAAAGTTGCATTGTATAACATCCATGAAACCGTTAAACGATGCAGCTGTGTTACCCAGAGAAGAATTTGACTTTATTTAGTCACTGGTATTACTAACATACAATGGTAAATTTTAGGCTCTGTGTCAGAAAAGCAATTAAGCCTGACTTTGATTAAATATACAATACCACCCAAAATGATTTAAACAGGATTAAGTACTAGCTGGAGTATCACTTTAATCAGGAGTGCTTTTCTGAATCAGACCGTAACACAGAATGACAAACATCCAAGTAATCACAGTAAGGGTTTCTTAGTCTTAATACACGAACAGGTGAGCTCCGTCAAACGGAGCTGCAGCCCCACGGCAGTACTCATTCCACAGCAAGCGGGGGGACAGAACGCGAGCACACGCTTCGGCCTGCCCAGTACAAAGTCTGGCTGTTTCCTCCAAGCTGCAGAACTAGATCTTTCTCTCCCACTGACCCTACTATGGAAACAGCAAGCTCCAGCAGGCAATGGGAGCACTAGGGCTTTAATTTTTCAAACCACCAAGCAAGATTTTCTGCAGTTCATCTGTCAACGCACTTACTCCTGTGACATTTGGGGTGACAAATGTGGTGGCCAAGAATTTACCACAGCCTATTTCCACTGCTAGTCCATTCACTTGGCTTCAGCTAACCACTTAAATCCAAAGGACTCCACAACTAATACTTCTGTTTTAAATGAGTAATCTCTTACTTAATTGATTATTAATTACAGGTTCTAGAATACCAACACTGCAGACTGAAGTCCTCTCTAGAGGCAGCACAGCAAGCCACAACACGGTTTTCCCCATGGCATCTCCTTGCATTTATCATTTCTAAGCAGACAGGTTTTGCCTCTGGGGTAAGAGCAGAGTTCAACAACTGTTTGGTCATCCCCTTCTTCTGAGCCTGACATGAAGAACAGCAATTACTTTCAGCTGAGAATAGGCTGAGTGCTAGGCAGAGGTCATCAGTTTATTAGCTCAGCGCTAGGAAAAAAACCTTTAAGATGATCAGACTGCAGTAAGATGGGATTTAACTAGTTTATTTGGAAAACAACAGATATAACTGAAGGAAAAGGAAATGTAGCTGCTACTTAAATATGACAAGCGGTCATCAATCCATTACTGTTCTCCTTTTATTCTTGCCAGTTCCTCAGTCACTATTTCCGATCCAGTACAACAGCTGTAATATTGTATATAAATGCACTAATGCTCTAGGGAGATGTCCTGTTTGGGAGAACACATATTTTTACATAGCTAACTTAAATAATCTTTTTAGATTTTCTTTTTGTTATCTCAGTACTGACGATTTACAGATTTCACAGGAAGCCTCCTATCAGCCAAGGCATGACTGCACAACCAAAGAATCTCCATATTTCAGGGAAATGTGTAGGCCAATTGTTTGTTGGAAAATGTACAGATGTAATCTGGGAATGCTCAAAGATTCAACGATGAGTTATTTTTTTGTGATGTTTTTCTGCAGATACTCTGCTTCCACCGGAACTGTGGCCTTATATGTAGAAACATGGGCTGTAACTTCCTATGACGTGCAACATGCTACCATACACGCTTTCCCTTTAACTCGTCAAGTTTTCCAAGCTGCTGCCCACTCGCTGATGAAAGGAATGTCACTATGCATACTACACTAATTCATTCCAGTGCTTGAGACCTCACCAAATTTCACACCTACAAAGGCTAACACTTCAGTGTGTACTGCAGGGCAAATATTGCCATGGATTTGGACCAGGAGAAAGATTTTTTTTTTTTTTTTTAAAAAAAAAGAGCTGATGTCTTAATGAGATTTTTAAATATGCTGTCCCAGAGTATATGTCTCTCTGAAGGCTTCTTCCTGACTATGCTACCCTTAAAATAATGAAGCAAGGAAGCTCAGGAGATATCTATCATGATGATCAAAAAATGACAAAAACTCTCAAACCCTCAAAAATAAAATCAAGAGCTTGCAATTTGTAACAAAGAAAGTCTATAATACAGCATATAATTTTCACTCTTTGCTCATTATCATAATAAATGCAATATTTCATCGTATTCTGCTTTGGTAAATATTAGGAAGGACATTCTATAATATATTCCAGTGGGTTGCTGTTTTAATGCAATGCTGAAACAATCAATCCATGTTGAATATTCACCTACTATGCAACTGTTACCTACTTCAAAAGACAAATAAAGTAAGTAAGTAACCCCCATAACAATTTATTACAGTATGATACCTAAGTTATTCAACACAGCAGGGGTGAACACTACTGAGAAGTTACGGACTTCAAAACTATGCAACTTCACTGGAATTTTACTATGCTAATTAAATCCATACTGGAAATCTGAACCTGTGAAAGAGACATTCACATATAAGAAACAAGGTATGGCAAATTCCACTAGTGAATTAGACAACAGAACACACACACACACAAAAAATTCATCACTTGTTGTTCACACCATAAGCCTCTCAAATCAATACCCAAGTGTACCCCTTCCTCTCCTATTTGTTTCCTCTCCAGACAGAATTCTTACCGTTTCTCCTTCTGTCTCCTAATTACCTGTTTTCCTTTCCAGACTACCATGTCCAGACTACAGGTTTTATTTAAATCATAGCACAAGGTACTGGCAGTTCTTGAAGTAATAGGTCAAGCAAACAGTCTTTCATGATTCAGCTCTTTGGCTTATGTATTTTGTTAAATCAGTGTTCTGTAACCTGATTTTTTTTTTTTTCTTCCTTCTATGACTTCTACTGGTTACTTTATTCCACATTAGCAAGACAAAACAAAGGGCAGGTAAAATTTCTAATGTCTTTGTCTTTCCAAAAGGAGTGAACTACTGCAGCCTCTTAAGTGCTGAGAATGAACTGTGAAAACATAACGCCCAATAATTACTTCTGCAAGTCTACCACAGCTTCATTAAGCAGATTAGAGGAGGACAGTCCCTCTGATTACAAACAGGTGAAAGAAGGAAAAAAATACAGCTTTGGCTTTTTTCCTGAAAGTGAGGCAGGCACTAATCAATGCAAAAAACCTGTCTCTGTATTTGATCCTCAGTCATTTGTCAGATGCAATGAAGGAAAAGTAAAGAAACTCAAAGTATCCAAACATACACTGTTTTACTGCAAGTGTAACTATTGCTTGTTAAGTAATAATTATTAATCAAGTAATAATAAATAGTTATTACTTATTGTCACAATTCTTTCTGTTCCCAGTGCCTCTGTTGCCGGTTGCATTTCAGAGGTGAAAGAATCTCAGGGTGAAGGCTAGTTCAGCTTACCCCATAACTTCACATAGAGAGAAAACAGCTGTTGCAGATTTAACCTAATAATACTGCCACCACCACTCCACAGAGTTCTGGCCTTATTACTTATAAGGATAGTATTAGTTTATTTGTTTTTAAAATCTGTTACAAGAGTAGGAGATCAAGGAGAAGCAATTAATAAGGTATAAATTTTGTTTACTGAAGCTTCTGTAAATAAATCATATAAAATTTCACCCTCAAAATTAAACAAATCTTAGATCTGAATGCCATAATGTGAAAAAAAACCTGACTACAAATGAACTCAAAAACAAGAGGTAGCAAATAAGCTGTGGAGTAGAAAAGCAGGTAAATATCTAAAATTAATTCTTGATTGCAATATTTTGCTCATCTTTAAGCCTCTCTGAACAACATTATGACTCATCACAACCAATGGTGAATAATGCCTGACCCATCTGATTGTCTAAGATGACTGGATTTGTGGATGAGGGGGAGCAGAGGATATCCGTTACCTCAACTTTAGCAAGGCTTTCAAGCACTCTCTCTCACAATATTCTTGTGTCCAAGTAGGGACATTACTGTCTAAATAAGTGGATGGCTAGATGGGTGGACAGTAGGGGTCTATCCGTCTTCATCAACAATCTGGAGGACACGATGGAACAAACTGGTTTTTGTCAAGGTTGCAGATGGCACCAAGCTGGTGAAAACCAGTCAGCACACTTGAGGGCGGGGCTGCCGTCTAGAAAGACCCCAGCAGGCTGGAGGAAAGAACTGACAGAAACTTCATAAAATTCAATGAGGACAAATGGAAAGACCTGCAGCTGGGAAGGAAGAGGCTGTTGCACCGGTGGAGGCAGGGACCGACTGACTGGGAACCGGCACTGCTGGTGGACAGGGAGGGGGTCAAGCAGCACACGAGCCAGCCCTGCTGGCAGAGAAGGCCAACAGCGTCCTGGGCTGTATTCACAGGAGCAGAGCCAGAAGAGCAAAGGTAGTCATCACCCCCTCTACTCAGAGCACTTGTTAGACCACACCTAGATCTTGCATCCACTTTGGGGCCCCCCAGTATATGAAAGACATCGATAAACCGCAACGAGTTCAGCAGAGAGCCACCAAGACGGCTGGGGGCTGGAGCACTTGCCCAGTGAGGAGAGGCTGAGGGAATCGGCCTTGTTCAGCCTGCACAAGAGGCGGCTTTGGGAGGACCAAGCAGCAGCCTGCCAGGGGGAGGAAGATGGAGTAAGAAGTGCTATTAGCCACCAACACATATATATAAACATTTACAGTAAAAGCGAGAACCGTGACCTCTCTCCAGAGGCAGCAATGCTTCCCTGCTGTACAGCAGTCATTCTGCTCCCTGCTACGTGACTGAGCTGGAATTTCTAAGACAGCAAATCATACAAGAACGTCTTGGAAATAGAGCTCAACTTGGTCCCACTCTGTGTGCTTATCTCCCGTGACATCAGGCTGATAAAAGACTCCTGATAAAGACTCCAAAACAAAAAGCCATCAGCAATTAACAGTAAGATTCATATTGGTCCTACAGAGAGCCACAAACATTCCTTGTATTCTGAGTGCCAACCCCTAACACCCTGCTATACACCTGTGGATTCACAGCCAAACATGCACAGGTCCACCCTCAGACAACAACAGGCCCCAAAGTCTATTACCAGAATTCTACCTTTTCCTTCTAAAGTCATTTGCTGTCCCTGCCCCCCCTCCCAGAGTCCAGGTTCAAACCGGGACTGGGACTTCTTGCCCCATATGCCTACCTGAAAAAGCAGATACCCGTTGCTTTCAGCCCCTAGCAGGGTTTGTGGCAGAGCCTGAACTAGTTGTACCTGCAAGCGGTAACAGGTCAGACAGCCGCTCCCCCACCACCACAGGCGCGAGGCACGCAGCCTGCAGTTACCGCAGCCCAGCTCCAGCGCAGTACCCGACCTAAGAGTCCCACGAGTTTCCTCAAAAGCTGGCCTCTGTTCAAGTACTTGGGCTGACTGCAACTGCTTGGATTCCTCCACTTCTACACACAAGTCCACCTCCCTCCTACCACGAGAGTCACATAGCAAATTTCACTTTTCCACAACCAGGGAACACAAGGGACGAGCAAAGCTACTCCAGTCCACCTGTGGCTCAGTGAAAGGGTCTCTGCAGCTTTTCCACTCACCCTGTGCTGTGTGGTAGGACCTCAGAAGACACAGATGTTCTTGGAGACTTCCAGGTGCGGGTAAGCTTCCTCTTTGCCCCAGAAACATGGTTCAGCTCACGTGGAGAGAGGCTCTCCTGAGCACCGGCTGTCCTGGCTGGAGCAGGCAGTAACCCGTCCCTCCAAGCACAGCCGCACCCGCTCCCACCAGGCTCGGCTCCCTCCTGACCCCATGGCAGCAGCCAGCTGGGGACCCTCAGGGCTCACCACTTGCCTTTCCCTTGCCACTCGCTGCACGCGCAACACCTGTGCAACAGCCAGCCACAAAAATTTAGTCAGAGCAGGAGCTCATGTGAAATCACCAGTATTTATTAAATTCTGCCATTTCTGTCTTTGGTATACAAAACTAGCCTTAAATCAGGCAAAATTTTCTCCCTGCTGTGATTTATCCTTACTTATCGTTGTATATAATAAAAAGAATACTTGGGCAAAATGTGTGCAAGCCACTCATGAATGTAAAATAGACAAAGGATAAAAAGTAGAGATCAGTAGCAATCAAGGCCCATGACTGGGCTCATGATTGCCATCTGTTCTGCATTCATTGTATTAAACCAAGGGAAAAAGCCATTTTTACCAGTCCAGAGGACAAAAGGGGCCCTGGGGCAGAGAGAGGGAAGGGCTCAGAGGATTGTTACATCTAAGAGGGATTTTTGCATGTGTTTGAATCTGTACTTGCTAGAGAGATGATCTTTTGTTTCCCCAAAATGACTTAATATATCATAGATATCGACATCTGGCACAGCAGTCCTGCTCTTGGGGCACTGTGTATCTTTAACACTAACTAGGGTAGGGCTTTGCCACCTGGATTCTTTATACCGTTTGTTGGCCTGCTGTTACTATGTGCACTACAGTGAAATGTGCTTTTCAGGCTATATGCAATTTTGCAACAGCATACTACAAGCTTAAGCAAGGGCATATAGAAATAAATACCTCCTACAGATATGACCTGTTTCTGTCTTGAGTTCTGCCCATGCACAAAATACTTTAGTAAGGTTCCTGTAAGGAACCAGAGGACTCTGAAGCACGCTTTCATGTTGTAATAACCTCTCAGAATTAAATCCTAGCGATAAGATGTTTGAGAATTCGTGGGAGGGGTCTTCAGCTAGTGTCCAACCCTGTGGCTCCAGTGAGCTCTACAGAAAGCCTCCAAGTCCCCAAGAAACAATTCAAAAAGCTGTTAGGACCACACAAGACAAGATGCAAGCTCAGCACGCTGATGAAAACAGCTTTAGAAAACATAGGTGCTTTGGCAGACCAGTGTTGCTAGGGCTCCATCTGTTAGTCTTTTTCCATTTGATCCATCTTTTCCCCCTTTTCCTTCTATCTTTTAATCCCCTCCTCTGCTTTTTTAGCCTCCCTAGTTATTTCTTTCCCCATTCCCTTGTTTACTGCTTTCTCATAGCCTTCCCTTTTCTACCAGCTGCTTGCCAGTGAAAAGTGACACAAGATGGGAATCCTGGATGACAGAGGCATCTTTGATCTTCTCTTGCTAATTCATTGAACTACACAGAAAGAAAAATCCCCACTGCTGTTCTTGCTACAAATTGTCTAACTTTGAAGAAATGCTAGATCTTAACAATCTCAATAGACCTACTCATTCATTCTTTGTGCTTACTACCATGGTTTTTTCTTCACATTTATACAATTCAGATAAAGGGTTTGGTCCTGCTTTCTATCAACAGAAATAAGATCAGAGATTTCCTTCCATTTGTATTTCCTGTTGAAGCATATTATCAACACCTTCCTTCACCTTAGCCCAGATATTTTGCATTCTTTTTCTAAAGATTAAAAACAAAACAAAACAAAAACCAACCCAACCCTTTTGTTCAATTCTGTAGACACCACTATTCTGATGTAAGATAAAATGGTTTCCTGGAATACAAAAGCTTGCCATTCCTAGACATGCAATGATGCAACACCATGGATAACTCATTTTCAGTCTCTCTCTCCCTTGATGTTTTCAGAACAATCTGGCAGCTGTGACTGGCATGATCTGACATGAATAAACTTAAATGAAAGCTCTGTCACTCCTCCTTCATATTCTTCACTTCTTTGGTCAACAGTGTAAGGGTAAGACATACACTGTAAAAGCTGAAGCTCCATTACCATACCTAACAGCCTTGCCAGCCAAACCTGCAACTCATGTGGTAAACAGTGAATGAAGAGCTGTTGTAAACAGCTCCTAAACAACCCACCAGCTACGGGCGTCACATAAGTAGGTGAATACTCAGCTGCAGTCTCTCTTTAGTATGGGACGCAGTCTTTGTTCAACAGCTGCAGAGAGTTCACAAATTCAGAAAAATCAGCCTGTTCATAGCAAGCTGCCAAGCAGGAAACAGGACTAAAATCAGTACATGAAGAACCTATGTAAGGTTCGCTGTTCGCAGGATGAAATCACAGTCAGCAGAGCAAGGTCCCTTCTACACTCCTCTGTGGTCCTGGTTGTTTTTGACTAGTAGAGTTCAAGTTCTTAGCAATATCCAGTCACCCATTACATTTGTGCAAAGATATCATTTACCATTGTTTTATCTCAGTTAACAGAAACAGGGTTGGAAGCAGTAGGAGACAAACTAAGAAGGTCTGGCAAGAAGATTTGTCTCTTGTGTCCATGACACTTTCTTTTCTGCTAACACAGGTGTCTCAATGGAGCACGAGCATACGTGTAGGAAAGGGCTACGTTACACACTTGTGCAATCAAGCCATGTCGCACTCCAGGAAGAACGTAATCCACGCTGGCATAACTGCCAGATTAGAAGGCTCTTAAGACATGAACTATTTAATTTCTTGGTGTTTGTAAAACATTTAATAAAGCAGGGACCCAAGTGGTGCCAGATTTTAGCAGTTTTGTGAAGCCTGTAGCATAGGAGTGTGTTATATTCTTTGTTGCAATCAATTTAATGCAACTCTGTGACTTTTTTTTTCTTGAACACTGTTATAAGAGTGTAGCATCAATCAATTAATATAAATAAGCTGAACAAGAGTTTTGAATATCTGGTGCTATATGTTCAGTCTTAAGATATTAATGTGTCCAACCTACAATACAAACAGGTTTTTTTAATATTCACAGTTATGCCAATGGAAGCTTTGCTGTGATTACTGTGTGCTGCTGGACTACAAAGGAAACTCTTTTCACCCGCATATCTTATCTGAACTATCTTTGGTGTCCCTTTTTATCAGTGCTGGCTCTAAATCCCCATCAAACTTGAGGATTATTTCCAGACAGAATCCCAAAACCTACAAAGTAAATCATAATGAAATAAGGAATTATCCAGCAATTAGGGTTCTTGATACCTAATATTATCCCTTCAAACAGCAATTTCCTGTGTGAAAATAAACAACTGAACTTTGCTTCCTTGACGACTCAAAACAGGTTTTCTCCTAAGGTGACGGTTTAAATTGTAGTTATCACAGTAGTCAAAACAAACAAACACTGGAGTCCTGCGCTCCTTTATAGCTGATCCATGTTAAAAAATAAATAAATAATCAATAAAATACAGAAATTTTATCATTCTCATTTGCATATCATATATGTTTCAATGCAAGGACCCTTTTGTTATTTATCATCTATTAAAACAGAATGACAACACTATATTCCAGTGAACATATACAAACTTTGGAATGTTTTGGTTATATTTGTGTTTATTCATTTTACTATCATCCTGGGATATTAGCTTTTAAAAATTAAAACTTTATCCTTTTTTTTCATATACAGCCAATTATATCACTGCAGAGAACAGGAGTCTCTCCACAGGAAGACTGGATTGATTTGTGGCCCAAGAATGATTGCCAGAATATTCAGGCTCGTTAGCAGTATCTACTGAAACCCTTGACGGTCAAGTTTGCCTGCAAATTTGCAATGTAAGTGTGATACAAGTAGGCTCAAGGTGAGACTGGGGGCCCCCTATGTATGACACAAGCATGGTGATTTTAGCAGTCAATAGAAGGAAAACAGACCAAGAGAATCATAGAATCA
>NW_009193047.1:0-6379 GCF_000690835.1 Fulmarus glacialis
GGTGCGGCGGCGTCAGAGCCACACCGGGCACGCAAACTTGGCTGCATCTCCTCCCCCTTCTGGGATGGCCCTGGCTGCTGAGACCCTTTTACCGGGAAGCAAAATTTCGTGCAGTCGGTAGGCTCTCTAACGCGGCTTAAACTTTGCACTGCTGGATTTTCTGAATAGCCTTATCAGTCTGCGGTTTATGCAGACAACGGTGATAATAAATACAGTGTAGAAAGATGAAGGTATGGTATTTTGCTTCATTACATCTCGCACTTGAGGTTTTGTCCCGTGAAATCTCAGAAGTTCTGCTGTTCTCTTTTTTTGATTGCTTTTTGCAGAAGTGCCGTGTTTGAGTTGTGCTGCATATGTGGGGGTCACAAAGCTGCTGAGGAGTCTAGAGAAGAAAAAGTTCCACGTAAATGCCCTCCATATCTGCTTCCTGAATATGTTCTCGTTTCATGTTAAACGAAAATTAGGCAATGTGCAGTAGCTGGTTAGCTCCTGTATTTCAGACTTTTGAATAGTCGTGTCACTAACTTCAAAGTCATGGTGTTGCCGTAATGAATTAGTCTGTATTTCACAAGTGTGGGCTACATTAAGATCCAGCTTTTGCCACTTTTTTCCACCCTCCTTTCCCATCCTAAGAAAGGTCTGTAAAGCTGGAAAAGCTGCTGGCTTCCACCATGCTGAGGGGATTTTCTCTATCTCTCTCTCGATCTTTAGCTCATAGAACTTTATAAACAAATTCTACAGCTATTGACCAAGTCTTTTTGCAGTACATCAGCTAGCCTTGTTTGCATTTATTTATTGCCTACCAGTATTAGAAGTTATCCTGTCTTAACTTGCATGTGTTGCAACATCTTTCTGTGCTATCTTAATCCTGTAAGTCTTAGTACTAAAAGAAAAAAGGTTCTATTTGTGTTCCTCCCTTTATTTTTAAGTCAGCATGTGTGGCTGCAGAGTTATCAGGAGACTGGTAAATGCTTGTAGTAAACTTTATTTCTTGCTTTCCAATAAGGAATATGTGACCCACTCTCGTTGAAATCACTATTTGGAACCTTTCCATTATTTTTATAATAACTATTGACCTCAAAGTGCAAAAAAAAAACTTTGAACACTAGTGGTTTTCAGACAGCATGGAAGACTCCGTCATATTTTTAAGGGAATTTTCTCCTCAGTTTTTAAATGTCACTAGAAGTTAGTCTGTATCTGTAAGCTAAAGTCTAGTACTGCACTTCATCATAAATTTAAGCTCATAATTGAAACAAAGTAGCTATGCAACTTTTACAGGAACAGGCTCTAATGGTGTTAAATTTTGAGTTTATGCCTATGGAGACTGATCTTTTTGCCTCCTGAAATAGCCAGAAATACTTGTATGCCACGTCCTTCAGACGTAAGCCTGTGTCTTCCCCATCATTCAAGAAGGATCAACACACACACACCGCAGACTGGAATGCCTGCAGATTCCCTTAAGCTGTTGTAGGGGAAAGAAAGGTAGTGATGAACAGCGAGCTCAGCAATGTCTGCAGTTAAATGTTAGGTAGAAAACTGAGTGAACTGTTTTGCAGCATGATTAGCAAAAGGTGTTTAGTAAAATGAGCCTTGTTATATGGTTTCTGTTGAGTGTCGTGTGTCACTTGGTTTCTACACCTTTGTTGTTGCTTTGGTGAATTTTTAATTTATCACCTGTTCTTTACATGAGTACTAGAGATTAAGTAAATTTAGTCAAGCTAAAGCTATTTGGATTGACTAGCCTTACAACAAAGGAGTGTTATTAGTTCTTGAATGCTCAAGCTGCTGTTTCATAGTCTATTTTGACCTGCTGGATACCAAAATAAAGCATATTTAGAAGTCTAGTATGAAAGACCTATTCCAGGAGTCAGAGTGGTAGTCTTGTATCAGGGTGCTATGTGGTGCCTGACAGAGGGCATAACTATAATACTAAGTGACTGAACATAACTTCATAAAAACTGAAAAAGGTTTCTCATACACGCTATGTTTTAAAAGAATTGCATTTGATAGTCTGTCTTCCAACATGCAAGTATATGGAAATACCAGTTTCTCTTTATTGGCCCATGGCAAAGCCCTGGCAAGTGATTATTCCTCTAAGTACGCCTATGTAAGTTGAACTGCTGAGGATGTCAATACGCTCCCAGTCTTGCCCACAGCATTGTGTTGGGGTAGATGGTTGCATCATGTAGGAGGTAGGCAGTATCAAAGCATGGTGTATTCCCATGGAAGTAACCATTTTCCCTCTATTCCCCCTTTCCCAAAGTGTGTGGACTAGAGAATTCTTTGTATTTAGGTAATTTGTATATTATTATAAAATCTATGACAAAATCTGCTCGTTTGGTCTATGGTGATAAAAATGCCTTTTTTTTTTTTTTTTTTTTGCTTTGGGAAAAGTGGTGACTAAACCTTTGTGGAGTCCCATAACGATTCCTTTATTGGTAATCTTGTTAATAAACTTCATCACAAAGATTATCTTAAGAAAGATTTAAAATATATGATTAGAATGGGAATGATTTCTTTTTTTAAACAAGTATTTAATTTGGGGGGCTTCTCAAAAGCTAGTGATACAAGAGTAAAGTGGGAGGCAAGCTACCACTTGTTTAATAGATTGTAATTATAATAATTAATGTGTTTCTTTGCGTGGCATTATGATGTTTGTTTTTAAGCATTTCTGTTATGCCCAGAGAGAACATTTTAAGTTGATTAAAGCATTTGAAATTCTTGTTCTTGGAATCTAGAGAGTCTGTGAATGGCAACTAGGGGAAACAAATGGATTGCCAGCTAGCCTGGATTTTCTATCAGGGTCCACACCAGGAAATTTTTAAGGTTCTGAAAACTCACACGGGTTGAAAACTAGTAGCTTATGTTGGTCTTCATATGAACTGAGCTTCGACGAGGTGCTACGTGTTTATACCTGGTATTTACATGTTAAGAAATATAAACTTATGTTTGTACTAAAGTGAAGTATGGAAGATGACTGTGAAAACCAGAGCAAGTTTGATAAGTCTGGATCTGCCTACCTGTAAACATTCTCTCCAACCAGTCTTGCAGCTTGTTCAGCTAACCCAATTTCAAAACTAAATAACTATAATGCCTGATATGGGATGATAAGACTTGCTCTTGCAAGCTATATTCTCTCTTAAACAGTCTACATGGAAACAACAGAGCAGATTCTGATGAAAGGAAGCATTTTAGTTTTACGTCTTTGTCTGTACTTCAGACTGACTTCCTCAGGAAAGTGCTGATGAGTCAAGTGTGTCTCAGAGGTGTCGGAGTTCCTGGAAGATGTTAATAACCTTGTTGGAAGATGCTAAGAACCTTGTTTGGTCTGGCTTTTTATTTGGTCTGTTTCTTACTTCGCAACTTCTGAATTTTACCACTTGCACAGGCATAGTCTCATAGCAGTTCCTGCTCAGAGTGCACTTAACATGTTCATATAAGCAGAGATTTATAAAAGCACAACAGATCTTAACAAGAAAATGATTACTGTGTAATGAATTTCAGTAAAAGATTCATTAATGTACAAACCTATGGTTGACAGTCACTTGGGTACTCAGAGATTCTTTTTAAAAGAGTGTTTACTAATACTAGCCTGACTCACCACTTAGTACCTTCTGAGCTCAGAAGAACTACTGTTTTGTTTATATATTGTTTCCATTTTCAACTGACTTCCTTGAATTACTCTTATGTACAAAATTAACCAGAAATTATGCCAGCTGATGACTTTCTTAAATTACAGAAGTACATGATTTCCTGTTCTGCTGCGTATATATGTATTTTTGAAAGGAAAAAAAGAATATAAAAGGTGTTTATCTAATTTTAAATATAACTTTAAGTAGGACAGAGTACTTGAATTTTCTCTTACCTTCTTTTGTCCCTTCTTTTTGGTAAATGTTTGGTTTTTTTACCTGCTTTTACTTGCAGAAAAGACGGACCCAAGACCTAAAACCTAATACGAATTTCTCTGGAACTCAAAGTAGTTCTAGTCAGATTTAGATTTGAATGGACAAGGCTTTTGCTTTATTAACTCTCCAGATGTCATAATATAACAATGTCTGTGCCTTAGGTGTCAAAATCTTTGTTTTATTTCTTCTTTTTACTCCAGGATATTTCTTCTGGTGGGAGCTCCAAAAGCAAACACTACCCAACACAATATTGTAGAAGGAGGCCAGGTGCTCAAATGTAACTGGAATTCAAACAGAAACTGCCAGCCGATTGTATTTGACTCCACAGGTAACATGTAGTTCACTGTGAGGGGAGATGGGGTGTCTCTGCTCTAATCCTAGTGTGAGAGAGCAGAAGGGATTCAGATTCACGTGGGGTTTCTTGATGGTCGATGTGAATGCAGCTGTTCTTGGACTGGCAGCTAGTCAAGGCTTGGTGGTTTTGTTTTTTCCCTTTTCTTTTTTCTCTCCTCTCTTTTAGAATTCTGTTGACCTTGGTATGTGCTGAAAGCCTGAGTGAGCATGCATTATTCTTCTTTTGTTTTAACCTATTTATATTTCTCCTCTGTACTTTCCAGCAATCCTAAAACATTAGCAACCTAATTCCCAATAAACCCCAAGGGGTTTATTGCCTATTGAGAACATGGCATGTGAAGAAAGATACTTTTTAGCATCAGCAAAGGTGGTACAGGCAGAAACACTCAGAAGCTTAATCTGAAACTGGGAGTATAAGCTTCAAACTGTAGAAAAAATTTCATTTTTTTATTTTTTCCCTCAGATGTAGCTTTATAATATTTGTGACATTTATGATAGCAGCACTCGGGGTGCCTCAGGTCAGAGGCTTTACTTACTTGAGAAATGGGTATACTAAAGCTGAGCAGCAACAATGCTGGCATTAAACATTTCACTTGGTCTTCATGCTCTGGTACACATAGTGATTTCCCCAAGCTGTGGCAGGTCACGTGAGAACACACTGCACGTGCTATTCTGCTTTAGCCATTCAGTGTTGAATCCTGTTTTCCACAGCATGTTTCAGGCCAGTGGAAAAACCTTTCCATGTCATGGGAGTGGATTAGCAAGACCCATACGGTAGGGCAAGGGAAACACCTGTGCTTTTAAGGTCTAGTTGGTTATAATTTGTTTTTGCCTCTGCTGGTATTTTGACTTGGAAGTCTAAAGGCTATTAGATTTATGCAGCCTTTGTAAATCATGTACAATACAGTGCAGAAGCTCTTCTTCCAATTCCATTGTCAAGGTTTACCAGAAAATGTTGTTGGTGTTCAGATTTCTGAACTCCCCATATATTTTTCTGAAAACTATTATGTTACCAGTTCTCTTGCAAAAAAGAAAAAA
This sequence comes from Fulmarus glacialis, assembly GCF_000690835.1. Taxonomy (NCBI): domain Eukaryota; kingdom Metazoa; phylum Chordata; class Aves; order Procellariiformes; family Procellariidae; genus Fulmarus; species Fulmarus glacialis. The sequence goes on from NW_009193047.1 coordinate 5,298, forward strand.
AAAAAGTAGTATATAATGGTACGCACAAAATCCAAGTCATTATCAGTCTCTCTACTTCACTCTACAGGAATGTTTCTGCCAGATTACTTAAGACTTCTAGTAAACTGCAAAGTGTGACATTTTGTCTGCATCACTGTAAGACAGCAAAAAGTGGTTTTTTTTAAATTTTTTTTTTTTTTTTTTACTTTAGGCTTATTGTTTACTAGAACACAAATGTGTATTCTGTTTGTTTGGTGTTTTTTTTAAAGAAAGAATCTAGATGTCCCTAATTAATAATCACCACTAATATAATGGCCAAAAAACTTCTGGTACGGAAAGATGAGCCACGTGGGTAGGTTCTAGATGCATCTTCCAATGGGAATTGCAGTGCATTTATCTGTTTATACTGTGAACATTTGCAATAGGCTTTTCCATATGCCAGGCAGAGTAAATAGATACAGACGCTATGCTGCTTTGCTGTGTGTCTGTGCTTAAGGTATATGCTACTGGGCAAACAAACACTGTTTTGCTTATAATATGTCTTTAAGTAATGGGCATGTTAATCGCTTGAAATGTAACAGTAAAAATAGCAGGTCATAATGGCTTAAGAGGATTTCTTTCAGGCACACTTTAACTCATTCCAGCTTTGTGGCAATGAATTGGGAAATAATGCATTTGTCAATTATTCTCTGGGTGAAAAGGGGCATTGTATTTCAGCATAATAAAATAATAAATGCACTGGGACAAAATAAAATGTCTTTTTCTTTGTGCATAATACAATGGTTGATTCCCTATGTTATAATGATAATGTCTTACTGCCAACACAGTGTAAACCCTGACTCCTGCCTGTCCCTACCTCATAGGGTAACAGGGGTTAGGGAAGAGTTGTGGTTCATTTCTCAGGAAATAGGAAGCAGAAGATTTGACCATTGACTTGTGCTGATGCAAAGGTGCTTTTTGTAGATGACTAAATGCAATCTCTGCAAGAATTTAGGTTCATCCATCACTACTTCAACATTTGTATAATACGATTTGTAACTCCAGAGGTATTGCTTAGCCCTTGCAATACAAGGCAGATTTTTATTCCCTCCTGACCCCCCCCC
>NW_009193047.1:6410-35966 GCF_000690835.1 Fulmarus glacialis
CCCCGATTATTTAGCTGTTTTGTTAACGGAAAAAGCAGCACGGGTTCTGCATAATTAATTAGATGGGTTTCTTCAGAGTTCTGTTCTAAATTCTGTTTGCAGCTAGTGAGAAATCTGACCTGTGAAAAAAATTAGAACATTTGTACTTGTGGCTTTTCTTTGTTTACCTGTCGATGCCAAACTCCATATGTGGAGTTGCAAAACTGTAATTACTAGAAGGCATGCCCCTATTCCTGGTCCAGGATCTGCCAGCTATGCTATCTGGCACAGGGAAGCAGCAGGAGGAATAGGGGCTTTAATATCGTATTAGCACAGAAGTGTGGTCATTTACATGAGATAATGCAACAGCTATTATGTAGCCCAAGAGAGAAGGTACTAGCTGCTTTATGTTAATCTTCGGAGTTGTTCAAGCCCTTACCTTATACCAGCATTGCTTGTTACTTGCATTTATCCTCACCCCAGCTCCTCTGAGGAAAGTGATAGGTCATTAAGCTGATAGTTCCTGTGGTACCCAATTTACTACTTTGTTTATTCCTTCCTGTGTGTGACAGCTCAGCTCTTTCAGGAGGGTAGCTGGCATAGCTTTCATGCTGAAAATATATGTATTTCCCTCCCTTTCATGCCCTCCCCACCAGCCTGTAACATTTAAAAAACCCTCATAAAGCGTATATTGCAATTTTGAAACTGCTGGCTGTTTTGAAACTGTTCTTTCACTGTTCCTACACAGTGTATTTTCTCATTTAAAACAGCAATATATTTGGGAAGGGAAAGGGGGGTCTCCCCTTGTCCTAGATCTCCTAGCACAATGGTTACACTCATGTAAAAATACACTAGAGAATATTCTGTATATATGTCTGTGTGCGTGTGTTTCTGCACGTATTATACTAATTGCTTTTGACGTTCTGGTATACATGGTGGCTTTGGAAGGCAAAATGTTTATATCACACATTAACACTTCCCAAATGTAAAGTTGCTTCGCTGTGGGGCTTCTGAGCATCTTAGTGTTGACATCAGTTGGCTTTGATTTAACATAGTTGTGACTATGTGAAAATTGCATAACAAACATGTGTGGTAGAAAATGCCCTCAAATTCAGGGGTGCGTATAGCTGTGCTGCATATGCTTGTCTGTACATGGCCAGAAAGTTAGAGTAAATTTTTTTAAAGGCTTTCAAGTATCATTAGGCATGCATTTCAGGCATGCCTGGCTTTTGCTCTTAGAAGTACATAAAGGTTAAAGTTAAAAAGGAACCAACCACCAGAGCAAGCTTCCTCATGTGCATGCTTTTGTTGATCCTGTTGCAAATCTGAAATACGAAGCAGTGCTTGTATCTGTTAGTTTAACAGGTTATCCTGCAAATCTAGATAGAAATACATCTGATTAAAAAGTGCTATGTAAGCACTGAACTTTTTTTTTTGCCTTACTCCTGTTTACCTTGTTAATTCAGTAGCTAAAAGTGCCATTGTCACAAAACTAAAGTTTCTGGTCTTTGTATTCTTGTATATCTTGACTTCTTACTACAATTGCCACAGCATTACCACAATTTCAATTGAATTGTTATGTAAAATACTTGGGATTTTTTTCCCCCGCTGTCTCTGTTAACTTTCAGATTTTCAGAATATGTAGGAGGCTGTATTTTTTTCAGGACAAGCACCGGGGGGAAATTTACATTCTCAAGATAGTATATTCTTCAAAACTGTCGTAAGCATAAACAATATTAGTAAATCCTTTCCTTTGCAAGATGTTTTACATATCACATTCAAATTACCAAAACCCACAAGTTACAGGTCAAGGTGGGTAAATATTTGTCTTTATTCTTATCTGTTCTCCACACCAGATAATTTTGTAACTGAAAATTTAGTTTATTTTTTGTTTTAATCCATGGCAATAGGGGAATGTTCTGAATCTTATAAAGAAGAAAGAATCTGGGAAGCAAATGGTGGAAAAACTGCTCTTACAGCTTGCCGAACTCTAGTACTACTCTTTCTACCAGACTGACTGGAGAGGTGGTTCCTCTCTTAGAAAGCTTAACAGTTGGCTTCATCTGCCAGCTGCTTAGCAGCTTTTTCCAGGAAAAACATATTTTTTGTGGGTAAACTTTAAAAGGAATGCGCTTAATATAGCGGTCCCATTTTCTGTTTCTGATCAGTTTTGAGACGAAGGTCCAAAAACGTTTATTTTAAAGACACATCTATTCTGACCCCCCTTTTCTCCTTCCACAGCCTTCACGGACTAGCACAGCAAAGCTTGCGTAGATAGTACCAAATATTACTGAAAGTATTTCCATAATCTTGCTCAGGGAAAAGATTCTTGAAAAGTTAAAGGTTTTTCTGCGAGTTTTATTTATTTTGTGTAGTTGTCCATTTTTTGTGTATAAAATTAAACATGTTTTTTCTGTGCAAGAGGGGGATCAAAAGCTCACTGAGCCAGACAACAAAACCAGTGAGCAGAGGGGTGGTCAAATGTGCTTTTTGGGAAAATCAACAAGTCATCTTTATGTTTTTATTTATGCATTTTACAGTTTAGCATACATGGAATAGCAGGGTGGATACACTTAACTAATTGTCTGACATCTAGATAAACACCTCCATTATTTTGCCATGGAATTTGAGAGCAGCATCACTCTGAATTTTCATTCTGACAAACAAAAAATTCTTCAGAGACCCATGTAAGCAGTTGGAGTTAATCAGACTGTACACATGTGAGCAATATGTAGCAAATTAATGTAAACCAAATGAGTTTCCTGTGTGCTTTTTTCCCAAAAGGAAACAGTCTTCATAATTATTCATATTATTTTACTTTTCATCTTTGGGGTCCTAGCTCTCCATCACTTAAGAATAGGGGGAAGTGGGTTGGTAGAAATAGCATTTCTTCATGCTCCCATGGCTTTTCATAAAAATGTTACAAAATAGTTTTGTGATGATAAAGTTTCTCTTGCAAAAACCTGCCAGTTTTTTTAATGAAAAGTTTAATCGAGAAATGTGCCTGCTCAAGTATAGGATGCTTTAAAGCGCAGCTCTTTATGTCAGCATTAAAAAGTGCAGTACTGAGATTGTTTCAAGAGCTTCTGCATTTAGAATAATCTGATGAAATGCAGATAGCTCTATGAACTGTTACAAAGGAAAATAGGCTCATAAAACAACTTTGAACTTCTATGCTAATGAATTGCAGATTTCTTGAGCAGATTTCGTTTTTAGCACAGAAAGATCTGCTTGCTCAGACAACGTATTGTTTTGCTCTTCTGACACATATAGTATAACAGATCGATGCACTGCTAAATTGTCACTCCTTCTTTTGGTAAAAGCTTTCCCCACTGCTTTCGTTCTCTATATCAGATGTCAAAATTCAAGATTGGGGAAACTTACAGAAGCTGTTGAATACTAAAAACTAAGAGCATCTCAAATGTTTTCAGCTCTGTGTGGTGTGTTTTTATTGCTTTGGAAAAAAAATTCAGTGTAGCCTCTGGCTGCATGAAGTTTTATCACTTTTGACAGTTGTACTGTCCCTCCTCTCTTCCCCTTCCCATGTGTTTTAACGCACCAGAGTAATTTTAGAGAAATGGTTTGTTCTTAAATATTTTTGTATGAAATTCTTTTTAAGACTGGTTATTTTGATCTGTGCTAAAAGAGAAGAAAGAAACTTTTGAAAAGAAAATACTTATAAAAACGCTCCTGATTTCTCCTTATGTTTCCACGTTTGTGGTTTTTTTTTTTCTATCCTGAAGTGGGTGATTCTATACAATAGGAGTCTTTGTTTGGAAGCTGAAACCACCAGTTTGGCATGGCTGTATCTATCCGTGACCTATTTAGTTTGAAGTGGCTATTTTAACTGCCTTGCGCAGCTTCGTGCTGTAGCATTGCACAGCGTAAGAGCTGCTGATGTTGGGAAGTTATGTCTGGAGTGGGTTTCATGAGCTTATATTTGCCTTTTGGAGATTTTGATCATTTGTGCAAATGAGTCAGTTGTTCATAACTGCATTTTTTCCACTTATGGAATAAGGAGATGTTTAAGGAAGTTGGGATAGGTTGGTATTTTGTGAAAATAACATGCTTTAACAAAGTACTGTTTTATTTTTAGCTGATTGTTTTATTGGTATTAGGGTGTGATCTGTATAGGGATTTCAGTCTCAAAGGCTATTGATTGAGTCAAACAACAAAGCAATAAATCTTGGAAGATTGTTCATTCATTTGTCGTAAAATGGATTGATTTTTATCTCACTAAATCTATCATTACCTCAGTCCCACTGAAGTTTGATTGTTATCCTTATCGTGTGTGCTGGTGTAACTGAAGTCTGCGTTGGGCTCTGTGTACTGCTCTGAATACAAAAGAGGGTGGCAGAATGTATAAAACCTCCTCCGCATGTTTTTGTAGCTGACAGTGGAAAAATGCTCATGCTTTTGTGATTAGGTAGACTCCTGCATGGATACTGTTGGCTCTGTGTGTGTAGCTGGATCTCAACTGTACGACAAGTTAGGAAAAAAGTGTCTTTCTTCTATTAGGCAAAGGGAAAAGATGCTTTTGTTCTAGCACCGCCCGGGGAAAGAAGCAGGATTCATACTTCAGAAGAGGGAAGGGGAGCAGTGGGAAGCTCTGTAATCCTGTCTCCCTGAGTCATTAACAAAACACTGTGGCTAAACCAAGGTTGCTAAACCATCAGCTGCCTCACAGCATGAGGAGTTTCAAGTAAAGATAAACTTGTACTTACTCGCTCTTGCCTCATTAACTAAGGTTGCAATCGCTGAGATTTTGGATGGAAGATAGCTAGCTTTATCCCATGTAAACTTCTTATACTACGAAAACAGGGCTCTTGTATATTTAAGTTTGTCTTTCTTTTGACTAGCTGCATAAAGTTTCCCTTTAGCTAAAGGGGCAACATCACTTATTTTGAATTGGCATAGTCACAAAGAGGGTTATTTTAATGGAAATTCTGTGAATTGGGTGACTATTTAAATTTTACAGCTTCTTAAGTATGATGACACTGAACCAGGCTTCATCAGTTCACTGCCTCTTGACTCATGATTACCTCAGTTAAGTCTGGCACTCAAGATCAGGGGAAAATGTTTTAGTTCAGTTTTCTCATTACCATGCAAACAGGCGGGCTACAAGTTACAACTCGTTCCACTTACTCAACTGCAATCATCTTGTAGTAACACCATTGTTTCTGTAACTGATAACGTTTACATTGGAAAAAGAAGGTGCCAACTATCCAAAGCTGATAGCCAAAAGAAATTCAGCACTGAAAGAACTTTTGATCTTTTTGTTGTTATTTGGAAGATGGCTTAGACTGGTTTTTTTTCCTTTTTCTGCAATTTCTACTCAGCATCCCTCCACAATAGTTTCCATTTATAAATTTAAAATCTGACGTAGCACAGTAAAGTGACAATGTTCCATTGGTCCAGCATCAGCAACACACCTATATAATGGATTTTTAAAGCAATTCTGTTCCTGCCATCACCCCACCTGGAAAGTACTTTGTGAGACAAAGCACTGTTGAGTTGGCATGTCAGCCCTTTTTCCCTAATGAAAGAGTTATGTAAAATCGTCATGTGATGTCTACTACAATGAGAAAGAGCAAAGGAAAAACCATGGCATAAGCTGCCTTTACAGATACAAAATAAGACTCATGGTCAAATGACATAATCCTGGAATTAATGACCCATCAAGTAGAAGTCCTTGAAGCGTCTGCATTTTAGTCTGACAAATAGCATTATGTAAAAACTCTGGACATTTTCTGGAATAAATCTAGTCAGAACATACTTTGTATTGCCTAGGTATGTTTGTTTGAATGCCTGTTTAAAATGTACGTCAATGGCTTGAAGACATTTCTAAGGTATTCTTGAGACATTCTAAATTGAAAATAATTTAGAAATACAAGAAAAACAGCAGTGGCTATAAGAATCGTTATAGTGGTAAGGCTGACTGTACTACATAAAAAAGTTGGTCTGTATTTATAAATCACTGTATGTTTAAATCCTACCTGTATTACAATTTGCTTCCTTTAATGTAGGTACTGTTTTTAAAGGGTATGGGGGAAGGCTTTTGGTTTTTTGGTTTTGTTTTGGTGTTGTTTTTTGGGGGTTTTTTGTTTTGTTTTTTTTTGTGGTTTTTTTTTTTTAATAACTACCACTGAAAAGTTACACCATGATAAAATAATAATAAAGTCGGGGTCTTTATACTGAAACACAGAAATGCTGAAGTCGGTGCTACATTTTTCCCATGACAAATCTACTTTATAGTACAGCTAAAACACCTTATTTAACTCTGATTTGCTTTAGTGAGGGCTCATATTTAAGTGTTCTTTATGTTTGTTTTCCCCAGTCAGGAACAGAAATACTGTTGGTTTCTCATTTAAAGCAAAGGGATTTTTGATGACAGGGTGTTTTCCAGATTTCCTCTTAAGATTAGTTTCTCTTCTGGACCCGAGGGAAAGGCTCCTAATCTATTTACACAGCGTTTTCCTGGGGAGAATTTTGAATGGGGGTGGGTAAATAACGGTTACTTTTCTTCTTTAATAGAAAGTTAACGTCAGATTTGAACTGTATTTAATGTTTGCAGTTTTTTATTCAAAAAGTCCATGTTTCCAATGTACGTACTTTCTACTTGATCTAGTTTTTGTATCTTAATGCACTTTCCTGTGTTACAGCCAGTCTCAAGCTGAACAGCAACCCCTTCTCCCCAAGACCCTCCCCCCCCGCCCCATTAGTTTTAGAGAACCTAATGAAGCTTTGAATACGGGATAAACTCAACGTAAGGCATCTTAACCTTGTAGCAGATGTTGTTTTGTGTTATCTGCATCTGCACTGACATTAGAAAATTTGGCTAAGATGTTTGTAAAATATTTTTGCGATAGTAGTGTATTATAAATTAATAAAATGTATTTAGCCAAATTGCCTAATGGAGCGCATTTTACTATGTGGTGGGTTTTTTTTTTATGCATAAGAATTCCTAATTTGTTATTTAGGCCTTCAGAAATTATGATGCGGGCTTCTGAAGTCATGATATTTGGAACATAATAAACTTGGGGTCATGTTCATTTGCTTTCTGATTCGGAGATTTTAGTTTTTTATGTGCCAGCTTCTGACTATATCTCAAAGCCTAGATGTTTACCTGTTAAAATAAAATTGAAGAGAGGTTTCCAATATTATCCTCAATTTAGAGCCAAATCAGGGCTTTCTCAGTACTGTAGAAAAAATAATTTTGTCTCCTAAAGACTGAGGGAGAGAGAAGTTTTTGTAGCTGCCATCCTGGATGTTAATTTCTTCCTTGGGTGGAGGCAGTGCCTGCAGCTCAAGAATGCACAGGGAAAAGGCAGAGGGCTGTTTTGGCAGCACGTGCTGGTTAAACTACTGGTTCCCCTCTTCTCCGGTGCAATCAACATAGACTATAGTTAGATGGCACCAGTAATCTGTCTTTTTTTTAATTATTTTTTTAATTGCTTTATGCTGTTTCAGCTGATGCATTCAGCTGAAACTTGAAGGAACTAATTTCCTTAACACCTGTGATAAAATCAGATTGCTGATAATGCTGAATGGCTGTTTATCTATTATTGTAACAAGACCATTCATCCATTCATTCTGCTTGCTGCCTATTGTTTTAAACTTAAATGTGAAGTTTACATCCTAGACACTTTTATAGTACCTAGCACAATAGGATTTTGCTTTGCACTATAAAACTGCTATACTACCTTTCATGTTAGTCATAGATATATAGCTTTGTATAAGTATTTATAAGTCTTTTCTTCTAAGTAACTAGCATTAGGATGAGAAGAAATGGCCTCAAGTTGCACCAAAGGAGGTTTAGACTGGACATTAGGAAGAATTTCTTTGCTGGAAGAATGGTCAGGCCTTGGAACAGGCTGCCCAGGGAAGTGGTAGAGTCACCATCCCTGGAAGTATTTAAAAGACGTGTAGATGAGGCGCTTAGGGACATGGTTTAGTGGGCATGGTAGTGTTGGGTTGACGGTTGGACTTGATGATCTTAGAGGTCTTTTCCAACCTTAACGATTCTATAATTCTATTCTAAGTATCCATTCTAAGTATCCAGCAGTAGAGAAAGGTGTAAAATGCCATGCCGTAACTATTCTCAAGTTTTACATTGTTTAAAACTTTGTTTGGCAAGTAAAACTGACATTTCTTTGTATTTGAGAGTAGCTGGACAAATACAGGGTAAAAGCCAAGTCTGTCTTTCTAGCCTGTGTAACTTTGGGTGTGGTTACAAGCAGAGTAAACCAATTTTAAGTCCCTGATGCTGCCAAAAAGGATATAGTTCCCAGCCATGTGTTTCTTGTCTTCTCCCCAGCAGGTTAGCACTACTTCCATCCCCATGCAGTCAGCTGGGTTAGTCCCTGATCCAGTTCAGTATTTTTTTTAGTAGGTTTCATTCTTAGGTGGTTCATATTTTGACTATGTGACCAGAAAGTAGTAGTGCCAAGACAGACACTGGCAACAGGAACATATGGACAACGGCAAATGGGAACTCCTACCCCTTTTGGTGTCAGCTTCATCTGAAGCTAACTCAGTCATGCAACTGCATCCTTTGAGCAAAACTGTCCTTGGGTGGATTTTCATGAATTAAAGCCAAGTAAGGGAAAAGATGATAAAACAGGCATTTTAGAAGTGTGCTAAAGACAGTTCCCTATTTGGAAAACATCTTGATCTGGTTTTGGTTTTCTGTTCTGTGAGAAGATGACATGCAGGTCTGCAAACTACATTTCTGTCTGTGCAAGGGTGACAGTATAAATGTTCAAGTGTACATAAATCTGTGCAGATGTGCTTAATCATCAGGCCCTCCATGTGTTTAGCACCTGTTCAATAATGGAGGAGGGGGTGACAGAAGGAAGTGTTGTGGTTTTTTTTATTTACCTTTGATGAAATTAGAAAAAACACAATAGTTCTCTGTGATGCTATGCACTTGGCATTTATTTCTACATAGTTCTAATCTTGCTTGTTGTGGCTCACTGCAGGTTAGAATTGCTTTTGTTGTCCTTTTCATGAGATTTTCCTAATGGAAGTAACACAATCTCTTGAGACAAAACATTCTTTACAAGGTGTAAGACAAGCAAGGAAGTTTTGATTCAAGTGGTCACAGGTCTCTGATTCATAGTGGGGTTGGGTTTGGGGATTCCCCCCCAGCAGTCTGTGGAAGTGATGTATGGCTGTTGACCTCATTGACTCCCTAGCTTTAGGCACTGTAAACCAGTGATTTAGGTGACTTTTTTAAAAGATATGTTTTCCAGAGTGTTGCATCCTTTTTCTTACTAGGCTGGCAAAGTTTCCGGTGTTGTTCCAATGAAAGTACATAAGAAACATTAAATGATTTAAAGACTTAAGATTCACACTTGCAGAAATACCACTTGTTAAGTTACTTCTACCAGCCTTCATCACTGAACAGTTAACATACAGACACCAGTGCAAATTATCCCTTATTTGACTTACTCTTCTGTATGGAAAACTCTCTAACATTTTTGTTACTAAATACCCTTTCACTTTACTTGTATTTTGTAAGCGTGCTAGTTTCCATGCTTTGTACACTACAGTGACATTCAGAATAGAGATGTTAATACTTGGTGGAATATTAGAAGAACTTCTGTCCTGATTCTAGCCAAAGGCAAAACTCACATAATTTAATCAGGGCAATATTTCTTCTAGAAGCATTAGTCCTAACTTGGCTTTGGCACTGATTCTTGAGCAGTGCTGTAATCTAATTTGAAAGTCAAATATCTCAAGTTATGAGGTATTTACTGTGTCGCCATCAAAGATGCTATAAACTTTGCGGTCTTACAACAAATCAGTATTGTACTAATGCTTCGTATGTAAAAATAGCTGCATTTGGCCCTAGATGTAAAAATGAATAATAAATCCTTTTAAAAGCCTATTTCCATGAAAGGGTGATATCCTCCAATGTTACTGTTTTCTGCTTTTCTCTGTATGCATCAAAACCAATGACTTAGCTTTTTTTTTTTGTTCTTACTGTACAGTTTACTGTGAAATTATGCTTTGTTTTCATTTTCTTTGTAGGCAACAGAGATTTTGCTCCTGATGATCCGCTGGAATTTAAGTCTCATCAGTGGTTTGGAGCCTCTGTGAGATCCAAAAATGACAAAATTCTGGTAGGTTTTTGATGCCCTTCAAATGCCTCAGTACTGGGATATTGTACTGGAAAAAATGTGAAAAGATCTGGATAACTTGGAATTTAAACAAAATCCCACTAATCAGCATGACTTGTCTTTTTCAGAATTTATTTTCTTAACTCTTTGTAAACAAAGGTTGTAGCATTTTTGTCTTCTTTTGAGGAAAGTAGTAGAATTAGTTTGCTGAAGTTAGAATGTGTTAAATTCTTGATGAACTCTTTACAACTGTTGCTTTAAGAAAATACTATTTCTAAAATTCTTGCGATAAATCAGCTATTTCTAAAAATACAAACTGGTGATACTTCTGCCCCAGCGCTGATAGTATAAATCTCCTCTAATAACACATGGTACATCTGCCAAAATTGTTTTGGTTGCTATTCTGTAGAAAATTGGAATTCCATTGTATCTTTCTATACCCCCCAGCATTTTGAAGAGGAGTTTGTTTCCTCACTGCCATGTGTTCTTTCTTAGGCCTGTGCCCCGTTGTACCACTGGAGAACTGAAACAAAACAAGAGCGAGAGCCTGTAGGAACTTGTTACCTGCTTTCTGGATCTAAATCTGTGGAATATGCACCCTGCAGGTCAAGTAAGTGTAGAGCACTTCTGCTGCTTTTCTGTTTGGAATTTCTCTTGTTTTGTATTTCATGTACATTTGAAGCGGGATGTTGTACAGGTTTTTTCCCCCTTCCATGTACAGCCTCATAGCAATTAGCAAAAAAGCTGGATCCAGACATCTGAATTCTCCTCCAGTTGATGTTCAGGATGCAGACCTTGCTTTCTCTACTGTAGGCCAGAGGAAAATCTTAGATCCAAGTATCATTGGAATTGAGGACTTCAGTTTTTGAAAGGACCTCTTCTGTAGTAATCACTCGAGCAAAATTACGTAGCAAGTGCTTTTTCAAAGACCAACTCTAGAATTTTCTGAAGCTTAGTTATTGTTATTCAAGTAATTTAAAGAGAAAGCTCATTTTAGAAGGCAAGGTTTTGCACAAGTAGGTTCTGATTTCCATGTATGCATACATATGTAATGATGCATTGTTTTAATTATATTCATTGTTGAACATTTTGAGTCTTATTTACCAAACGCATTGCATTCATATCATGTAGTTGAGTTGCTAGTTTATTCAGACGCTTATAACCTTTTTTAAAATACAGAAGTCTAAAAGTTGAACGTTCAAGCTAGGATATTTTTTTTATTTGCTGAAAATCATTGGTGACAGCAAGTGTGGCCCAACATAAAAGGAAGTTAAATAAGCATATATTAAACTAAATCATGCTAGTTAAGTAGGTCACACTTCCAGATAAGGGGGTCTCAACATTTCTACTCTGGAGCTCTATAATTGTAAAATTAACTCAGCTATAACAATTCTTGCTGGGATGAGTCTCAGTATGCAGAGAGGTTTTCAGCCAGGTATGCTTTTTTTTTGTTGGTTTTAAGCTAATACTTGAAACAACATACGGTTATGTACCTTTCAGATTTTTATTCCATACCAAAAGAAAAACTTATTCCCTATTTTCCAGATACCTTATTTCCTGAATAAAAATTGCAAATATTTTTCCCCAAAACTTTTAAAGATTAAATACAAAGGAACATGGAGTTGCTGTTTACTTTGACTCTGTTAGGCTAGAACATATGTTAATGTTATATTTATGTTAGGCCAGCCCTAAAGTTGTTACTTTTTGGCTGTGAGTTGTTGATAAAGAGAAAACAGTGATTTAGGAAAAAAAAAATTACAAGGTTCAAGTTCAGGAGTGCAAGGTTACTTGGGAAGATGCATTGGAAAGTATTCACAGAATCATCTCATCTAGTACTAATAATATTTATTTTACTTATTTTTTTTCTCTTTTCTATCCATTCTTTTTTTGTAGCCACTATCGATGCAGATGGACAGGGATTTTGTCAAGGTGGATTTAGTATTGACTTTACAAAGGTATGTGATTCTTTTTCAAGTCAGCAGACAGTTGCAAGTTAACAATAACCCTGATACAGACCACATACAAGCACAGCTATTATGAAACTAAATGTAAACTACCGTTCCTGGGGGGAGAAAACCACAACCAAACACATCCTTGTAAATAAACAAAAATAACTTCAAACTATTCCAGTATTATAAACCTGTTTCTCCCTACATCTTCACAGCAGCACGCGTTCACTTCTTGTAGAAATCATGTCCTAAACAAATAATCTGCCTTTGCAGCCTCATGCCATAAACTGCTGCTGCAGCTAGTCCTCAAGTGAAATAAACTGTAGTAGTCAGATTTTTTGAGACACTTATTTTGAAGGGATCGGTGCATAGCTAGTGTTAGTTCTTGAGGAAGAATAACTTACTGCTAAAGGGAACTGGTAAACAATGTTCTTGTGAATTATGTTTTATTTTTCTCATCAGCTAGCAGAAGCAGACTTTTTCTTTTTTTGCTGTCTGTCTTATGTTTCTTCTACTTTTATATTCTCCCTGCCTTTTATCGTTCGTGGTTTTTTTTTAATTCACAATTACTTTTTAAATCCAAGCACAATAGAACTGCGCACAAATCTAAGAATTAACTGTAGCTTTTTTATATTGTACAGTTACATTGTTTAGCATAGCCTGGACATTGTTAAGACCACGCAAGTCCTATTTGTGATGTGGCAATTTTTTGGGTTCTTCACACCTTATGATTGGGTCATATCCCTTCGCTCTTTGCCCGAGGACACTCTTGTTTTAACTCCAGAGGAAACTGTGCAAAGTGCAGTATAGGACTGTAAGTGGTTTTTTGCATGCACCCCTCAGGCTTACTGTGCCTAGTTCCAGTTAAAACCAACCTTGGGCTCTAATCCAAAACCCTAGCTGAGTGGGCAAGCGCGGGTATAAGGTATCTCCAAATCTCTGACCTAGATTTTTCTGAGTGGTGAATATGGGAGTTTTTAAGATTAAAACCTGAATAAGTGGCTTAATTATGCAGCAAAGCCTATGGCCCGATTCAGTACTCACAGGGCAAATTCCCAGCACTGGGTCAGTACTTACAGAGCAGATTCCCAGCACTGGGATAGCTAATGTGGTTAAAATTTCATAAAATGGTTTGTGGATTGCAGTTGTACCAAGGAATATGGAGTGGGGGAATTACATCACAGCTTTTCTGAATTAAACTTTTCTAAAGATAAGTTACAGAAAGTGGCAGGGACAGAAGATGAAACTAGTTTTGTGTACTGATCTAAAAACATGTTATGATTGCCTTGTAGCAGTCTTGAAGTTTTCTCCCAATTGTATTTCTGTTGTCTTAGATTTATGTGGGTAGAAGGGTCTATTACGATAAAAAGCAGAATTCTGCCTAGAATTTTAAATGGATGAAATAGAGAAGCAAGTCACTGAAGGCATATCGTTTGTTATCTTAGCATTTTATGAGATGCATTTTTAATTAATCATTCCTTCAAAAAATAAAATGTAGTGGGGTCAGTGAAGCTACAGTGATATACATGTATGGGATTACTTCCCATAAACATAGGACATGTTCTCTTGACTTTAGATAGGCTTAATGAGTTTTTTCTTCTTTCTTCCTCCTTCCCTCCCAGGGAGACAGAGTGCTACTTGGAGGACCTGGAAGTTTTTACTGGCAAGGTGAGATACATCATTTAAGTCACAGAGAAGTTGACCTCTTTGATTTTTCTCTTTATCCTCTTAGTCATTTGTATCCACACTTCTCCAACCACTGTCAAAGTCTTTGTCAGTAAGAAAACTAACAAAGAATTTTTTCTTCATCCTTCAAAATATTTCCTGAATAATCAAGGCAACCACAGGTTAAAGCTGAAGTAATAATTGTATAGATGTGTCTTTTGTCTTTTAAATAACTCTATGATCGTTTTAAAGGCATTTTCCCAGGAATGTGGAATTTGTTTCCACCGGCAGGATAAGTTTCCTTTAGGATATTTTGCTTGTTGTTTTAAAATCTACATGTTTTGTAATTTCTGATACACAACGAAGCATGGATTTTCAATGAGAAATGTACCATGCAAAGAGAACTATCATTATTTTCCTTTGACAGCAAAGATGTATTGCATTTGTTTACATTGATATGTTTGTGCCATGATGCACATTTTACCTCTGTGCTGTTTACACAGAACATTACCTATGTATTTTGCTAATGTGGGCTTCAGTCAGTCTTTCGTTTGCAAGATCATTCAGCATTTAGCTATAGCTCTCTGTTCAAAAGATGGTGCTGCTACAATCAGGACGTAGCTGCCAAACTCTGCCTGTTTTTTAATGTAAATACTAATGTGTATGAAAGATTTTCTGTATCACGCCAGCTTACGTACAGATGCATCAGCACAGGAGGCTTGTTTCCAATCCTATGTTTCAAATTCTGAACAAAATGGAATGATTGAAACTAAACTGCAGATACAGTATAATATAGATTACGTTTGTGTATTCATTTTATTGGTTTTTGGCAAAAGTGACATCTCATCTGTCGAAACAACCTTATTCTCTTCTACTACTACCAAAAAACCAAATCTCAGCTCTGAATAGAAGACAACAGTATACTTCTAAAAACTAGATTTTTCACCTCAAATTTTTATTCCACATTCTGAGATGCTGGAGGAGTAGTTTTCCCTATACTTCAATACATGTATGAATATGTATGTGAAGTAAGTGCTCTTCTGAACAAAAGTTTTTTGTGATTCAAGATTTAATTGAAACTCAAAGAAAAGGATGTAATGAAGTCACCACCTAGTGGGTAGTGAAGTGAAAACAGAGAAGGCGGTAATACGCTATCCTCATCTTATTAACTTCTTGTCTGCCATATTAAGCTCTCATGTTATGATACATAGGCAAGGAGTGATGACTCAGTTCTGCAATACCATAAGCATATGCTTACTGTTACCTAACTAAGCAGTCCTGTTTAAGTCCTGGCTTACATGTCGGAGCGGTTTCTATTTTCAGTGAGAACTGTTTGTGTGCTTTTGATTAAATATGTGCATAAATCTTTGCTGAAGTAGGATCCAGATTTTCACTTGCATCCTTTCTAGTGCTGCTGCTGTTGGCTATTTTCTGGTCGGTATTGTGGAAGAGTTGTTGCTTTAGAAGCAAGCATTCTGTAAATGAGTCCTGTTGCTTATTGAATGAGTGCACACATATTTTATTTGTGGTTTTAAGCTGTTTTCTTTCTCTTTAGGCCAACTTATTTCTGATCGAGTGACAGAGATTGTGGCTAAATATGACTCCAAAGTCTACAGTACAAAGTATGATGACCAGTTAGCAACCAGACCTGCCAGTGCTGCTTTTGATGACAGCTACTTGGGTGCGTAGTTTGAAAAAGAAGAAAACCTAGCTGTACTTGAAAAACTCCATTGTGCTATTCATATTTAAGTCTAAATCACAGAACTATTGATTCAACATTTGGCAGATGACTAGAGTGCTACATGCCTGAAAATGCAGTAATTTATGTATGATGGAAGCTTAGTTATCTTGCCATAGGCTTGATTCAAAAAGCACCTGATGACAAAATAAATGGAAATATTTCCATGAATTTTTGTGCTCTGTGATTCAGGCCAAATATGGGAATGGCCAAGGAATGATTTTTATGTGAGAAGTTAGTCACATACTTGTTTTTTTTAGAAAAGCAGCTGTTTCTAAATAATCTACCAAAACAAAATAAAAATGTTAAAGAAATATGTTTGGGAAGAAAAATCATGAAGAGTCTCCTGCAGAGGAGTGGGAAATCATAATTTAGCTTCATGTATGTCTAACTGGGTTAATAAAAAAAGCAAGGATAGACCAGGACAGTTCCCAGGATGATAATTTTAAAATTTTCATCTTCTGATCTCAAATTCATGGATGCTGATGATTTACAGTCTATTCACGTAGTTGCTCATAGTCTAAGCTACTTAGAGGCAGTATTTATTCCGATGTGTTTTAATATGAAGCGAGAGGACTGTGCATAGAGACCTATGAAGAGTATAAAGAGATGAAAGGTTTAATAAGGTTTTTAAAGTGATTTAGTAATTTTTTGTGTTGATCAGGTTATTCAGTGGCTGTTGGAGACTTCAACGGTGATGGCATAGAAGGTAAGATCCTTGCTTCAGTACAAAAATCATGTTAATAGGCTGGGCAGGTCTTTCAAATAAATCGTATAGAACAAATGGTACAGTGCACAGGGAAATGCGTAAAGCACTAGGAATGAGCTACTCTGTTCAAGCAAAGTCATTGTGCTTTGGGACCTGAATGTTATCTGGGTATCTTGCTTTATATTTCAGACTTTGTATCAGGAGTCCCAAGAGCAGCAAGAACTCTGGGCATGGTAGGAAATTTGAAACATTAAACTTTACAATAAATAAAAAGGATTAATATTGTTGGTATGCTGTAATGTGTGTTTCTTCATGTGCAGGTGTCTATTTACAATGGGAAAAACATGTCTTCCATGTTCAACTTCACTGGAGAGCAGGTATGTAGCTTTATTGAGTGTGGTGGGTGACTGGGAGGCTATTGCTATAGAAAGATGACATGTTGAGACAGTCATCTTTCAGAACATACAATATTCTGTGTGTTATTAGCTTACATGCCAAAGAAAAATTTTATAAAGTCTTTAGGAATCCTAAAAATATATGTTCTGTGAGTTCCCGTTTTCTAGTACTACTTAGAAAAATAATCTTATTTAAATGAAGGAAATGCTGCCTATTTTGAGAATTGGGAAAGAGGACTGGGTCATGAAAGGGGGAATGGGGAAGGTAACTAATCAGTTTACGTTCTAACAGAGTAAGGAAGAGAAAGGAAAATATAAGGAGAAAGGAGACAAAAAATTTTGTGGCATATATTATCATCTCCCTAACACCTTTTCTATACAGCTTTGTATAAACTTGTTTTTGTGTTTATATCACTACAACTCACAAGTTTGGTTTGAATTTTGTTTTCCAGATGGCTGCCTATTTTGGATATTCAGTGGCTGCCACAGATATCAATGGGGACAAGTAAGTGCCCTCTTCTCCCCGCTGCCACCCAACTTGTTTTTGCAAAGAAAAAAAGAAGCTTTTATTAAAAAGTCTTTCCTACAATATAGATTTCTGTCTTTGTTACTGGTTTAACATGTATCTGTGCAACACACTTTCTTGCTAGCACTCAGCATTTGTTTTAACAATTGTGGATTTGCTTTTGTATGTATTTACATAAACAAACGTGTGTATTCACATGCTTTAAATGCATTAAATTTTGGTATATTTGTGCTTACTTTGTCAATAAATATTTGCCTTCAGTTGCAATTTAAAGATAGGTAACTTTCATCTTAATACTGACTTCAGTGCTGAGTTAGTCCTAATAATGGATGCTTAAGAAAATGAAACTGAATTTTCATGCTGTTACTGAAGAACCTTATCCTTCTTTGGTCCAGTTATACAGATTTGTTTATTGGAGCCCCTCTTTTTATGGATCGAGGTTCTGATGGGAAACTTCAAGAGGTCGGCCAAGTTTCCATTTGCCTTCAACGAGCCTCTGGAGGGTTTCAGATCACAAAGCTGAATGGTTTTGAGATATTTGCAAGATTCAGCAGTTCTGTTGCACCTCTGGGGGATCTAGATCAGGATGGCTTCAATGGTAGGACATCATTTATTGATCAGTATTTTCTGTTCGTAGATGAAATCTAGACAGCACACTGAATGTGGATTCTGCACACAAACATTAGGTATTCTAACCATGACTGAATGTTGGACACGAAGGTCTAGACTCCTTTCGATGCTTGTATGCTACTCCCAAGAATGCTAACAGGAGTTACATGTATGCATCGAGCAGAGACTATACCATTTAAACTACAGCATGGATTATTTTAGCTGTTACACTGATCAGTTTATTACTTTCTAAGTGATAAGCACAATAGAAACTTCGATGAAATATCTGACTCTCCACTGTGACTTGTTAGGACATCTTCAATATAATTTTCCTGTTTCCATTGCTTAAAGCGAATTTTCCTCTCCAGAAACACGATGACTGAAAAGAAGGTTTTGTTTCAGAGAGCTGTTTAAAAATATTCTGATAGAAGAGATTTCCCTGAGAGGAGTCTAGATTTTTTTTTTTTTTTTTTAATTTCAAAATGGAAGATTCTGGTGAAAATATCCCATAACTACTACAGCCAGCTGTACCAAGAGCTGAGTGTCTTGAGCAAGGATTTGGATTAGAAGTCTGAGTCTGATAGAACTGAAGCTGCGGACTCAAACCCATTGCCAGTGCTTCTTGTTACTTTCTCTTAGGAATGGAAGGCAATGAAACAGACAAGAATCTTAAAGTTTTGGGACAGAGACTTCCAGGAATCCTAGGGAGAACACTTTGTTTTGGAAGTCATACTCCAGTGTTTCCTAAAGAGTGGTAGGAATTTGAGTTCCACAAAAGATGCTTGTTTTTGTTTTTTCCATTCTGCTTGCAAGCTAAGTATTTTCTGAAAGATCAAAGATTTTAACAGGCTAATATTTCAAATTCCCAGGTAGCTCTAAGTTTTTTTTTTTTTTTTAATGAAATAATAAAATCATAGAATCATAGAATAGTTTGGGTTGGAAGGGACCTTTTTAGTTGCTAATAGCATACAGAATTAGTGTGAAGATGCAATATCACTGCACCTATTTACAAAAGACATTGGAAAGGTTACAGCTGATAGCCAAGAACCTGGTCACTTGATGAGATTATCCAAAAAATGTTTTGATTCCATCATATTTCAATCTGAAATACACTGTAGGTAAGAAAATCATAGCAAAAGCTGCCTCTTTTTAATTACTTTGCCATTGTTTAGTCTGGTTTTTTAGTCGTCGTGTCGGCCCCCCCCTGCTCTGTTTCATTTTGGGAGTGTTAATTAAAATGCTTTCCATCACAATATGGTGCAAGATTGGAATTTCTATTGTTTTCATAAAGTTTGTAAAAATGAGTCAAAAATACAAAATGGTAAACCTTTGAGTCCTTGTTCTTTTCATGAAACTTTCTCAAATTTAAGGAAAGAGGAAGGAATAATGTAATTACTCTGTGTAGTGTTTCATGTTTGGTCTTTGAACCTACTGCAGAAATGTTGAATTTAGATCATATGTACACTTCTAAAGCTGTCCTTACAGATAGTCCAATTAACATTTTGTTTATTACTGTTTATTAGTCACTGGTAATGACTACTCTCAAATTTATTAAGCTTTAAGAGATTGCATAATTGTACTAACTGAAAGTTCTCCATAAAACATATTGCCAAGCCATGATCAGGATAGACTGGAATTTGATATTTACCATTGTTTTAGGCTGATCTAAATTTTCCAGAATTATTAAAATGTCACACCCTTTGGAGGAACATGAGTGTGTTAATGAAATGGGTAGATAGTCCCACTTAGTTTTGTGATTTGGCACCAACAGTGACTAATTCTGGGTGTTTAATATTCTCAAAAGCATTTCAAATCCATATGATTTGGCTGTAAGTCAGTTACTGAAGTGCAGAAGTGTTTGCAGAACTATTCCTTTCCCTCCTTGCCCCCCCCGCCCCAAGTCTATGGTATATGTTCTTGTTAAATATTTATATTTTCTAGAAAAACTGGCATCCAATTTAAAAAAAAAACAAAAACAAAAACAAGGTGGTTGGTGAGCATTTTAAAGGCCGGTTGCATTTCCTCCCTACTGAGACACATTGAAACTGTAATATCAGAAATTATTGATCGATGTAAGCACAAATATATTCTCCTAGTCTGTGTCTGGAGACGTTGACAATTGTTCTTTTGGTTTACAGATATTGCAGTTGCTGCACCATATGGTGGAGAGGACAAGAGAGGACTTGTCTATATCTACAATGGAAAAGCAAATGGTTTGAATGCAGTCCCATCTCAAATTCTTGAAGGGCAGTGGGCTGCTCGCACTATGCCACCCAGTTTTGGGTACTCGCTGAAAGGAGCCACAGATGTGGACAAAAATGGATATCCAGGTCCTTTGCTCTAAATGTCACTTTAGCATAACTTAATAGTAGCCTCAGCTCTGACTAACAACATACTTTAAAAAATAAATTGTAATGTGTATCATTTCTCCTTTCTTCCTAGACTTGATTGTTGGAGCCTTTGGTGTTGACACAGCTGTTTTGTATAGGTAAGTATCCCTCTAGGCTTTTACTTAAGCACAAACAGAATGAAAGCTCAGCGGCATTCTTGAGTTACAAAAGAAAGCAGGATCAGGGAAGCCTGAAATTCTGCCACTCCACCTTCCAAACTGCTGGAGATAAAAAAATGTTATACTGCTGTTTTCACTGAGTAAATCTACAGTCTGCTATCTATTATTTATTTTTCTCAATAATCTATAATTAAGAGAAAATACAAATAAGCTGTCTTCAAGGCTTTCTGAGTGACAGTTTTCTAGATTCTGACATGTACATGGTGCTGCTAGCTATTACAGTGCAATCCCAATATTCTCATCCAAACCTGCTCATTTTGGGAAAATATCTTACTTGTCTGTGCGAGAAATAGATAGGACTTTCTCTTAACACAATTGTCCATGTTCTGACTCTGATAGTAATGAAAGGGCACAGAAAAACTTTCTGCTTTTCCCTAATCTACTAAATGATTGTTATTCTTGCAGTTTCACTAAATATTGTCTAAGTGTGTATGCATATATTTCACAATTTGATGGGGAGGGTATTGTCTAATATGGTGTTGAATGCTGTTCAAGAGGATGTTTTCTTTGCAGGGCTAGACCAGTTATTAGAGTGAATGCTGCCCTGGAAGTTAATCCAACTATTCTAAACCCAGAAAACAAAGCCTGTTCACTGTCAGATGTAAAAGTTTCTTGGTAAGCAGGGTATTTTGTTTTCCTTTGAGGGGAGGGACTTTTTCATTTTTTGTTTTCATAAGCTTTCAATTTTGAAAGGATTCAGTAAGTCTAGGCAGCTAGTTAAAAAAAGGCAATCAAACACAGATTTTTCTGAAAGAACAGACAATACAAAATAAGAACTCTTTGACAACAGTGGGAGGACCAACATTGTCTTCAACAGACGCTAAACTGGCTCCTAAGTTACATCCTACCTGCAGAGATTGCCAGTTGTCTGTGTTGAGTAGATTAAGATCTTCCCAAGATGTTAACGGATCACACAGCTTTTGCCATGTTTTTACCCATTAATGTACTTTTTAGGTGAGCTTATGGAAAACACTTGGGAAATGATCTGCTCTGCAAACTGGTTTTGGTTCTTGTTCCTGGACTATTACCCAAACCCACTTTTCCTTTCTAGTGCTAACTTTCTTTTCAACTCAGTATGCCAGTTCCTTCTAGCTTTAAAAATAAATGAGCCACATTTGATTTCAGGAATAAACACTCTGGTTCACAGGTGACTATTCCTACTTGAATTAAGATTCCAAAGCTTTGCATTGCTTGCATTGCAGTCTACTTATTAATAGGTTATAGTTTCTCTCCCACAAGTAGAAAACAGCTTTTGGGAGTGAGCTAGGGTCTCAAAAGGGAATACCTTTGAACTGAGAGAAACCGTAAAGAATTTTAGAAGAAAATGAGAGAAAAAGTGTGTGAAATTAATCTTTTCTTTTCCTCCAAAACAGCTTCAAAGTAAAGTTCTGCTTAAAAGCGGATGGCAAAGGAAAGCTCCCTAATTCACTCAGTAAGTTCTGCTAGTTTAAAAAGTTTAAAGTCTTTTTATGTTGTTTGCAGACATGAGCACTCGTCATCGTCCTTTTCATTACTGAAACAGCTGGCTACCCTTTACAGCACAATCCTACCAGTTCAGTAACCACATGCATCTATAAGACTATCTTCAGCAGTTTTTTTGCTGAAGTTGTGTTGAAGTCAGTGGGATTTGAGCATACTTGGGACTTTAAGCATACATTTAACTACTCAGTGGAACTAGTCTTGGAAAGTCCTTTGTATTTTACAGAATTGACATAAACTCTCGTTGAGGGGAAGTTTTAGACAAGAATATTCAAGTGCATTGTTAGGCCTAAAAAATATAGACAAGCCACAAGGGACTTCTCACATTTCTGTTGAAATCATGAACTTCTGATTGATATCACTGATTTTTGCATCAGATTCTTTGGATCAGGATCAGGAAAAGATTGTTTCAAACAGGTTTTTAAGATGTCTCTAAGTGATTTTGTAGTGTGGCAGAGCACCTGCTACAATCAGGTTTTGTCTACTGATTATAAAAACTTTTCCTTATTTTCTGTATGGCATGTATAGAGGTGGTATGATCTGCGAAGATTCACATAAATAGTTGTTACATATTTTAAATTTCATTATCTATATCAAATATGTGAAGTAATTAGATTACCAATACAGTTAAATAATATAAGTGTTATGTGCAAGATTGCTTTAAAATTTTCTGGGGGAAACAAAAATTTAACTTTTCTTCTTGCAGTTCTATAGCAATTATAAATTATAAATGTTTCGGTGCTCTTATACGTTTCCAGTTTTCATGGAAAAAGCAGGGTCTAATTTAGGACAACAATAGTGCTTGTTAGTTACTGTATTGAGAACTAATGTAGTAACAGATTTTATATTGAAAGAACTGAAAGTTTTAAAAGTTCCAAGTACTAGGTTTTCATTGTAGCTGAAATCAGCTTTCAGCTCCATTTCTGATGGTAGTCTGCACTGTGTTTAATTGAATGAAATATCCCTAACCTAAACGCTTTGGATTGGACAGATTTCCAAGTGGAGCTGCTGTTGGATAAACTTAAGCAGAAAGGAGCTATAAGGAGAGCTCTTTTTCTCCACAGCAAACAGCCTAGCCACTCTAAGAACATGACTATTACAAAGGGGGGCAAAATGAATTGTGAAGAACTTGATGCCTTTTTGAGGGTAAGTAGCCGTTTATGTTTTAGGCAAATAATTTTTGGTGCATTGTCTATTACAAATTCCTTGTGTTAGGTGTTTTTAAAAAAAAAAAATAGAAAAAAGAAATGCTAGAGAAACTTCATGCCCAATGGATAGACCTAAAATTACTAAAACCTTATGTCTCCCGGGTTATCACTGCTGTCAGAGGATGAACAATGGATATTATTGTGACTAAGGTCCTGGTCACTGAATGGATTGGAAATTCGATTCTGAACTTTGTAATGGACTTCTTGGACAAGTCATCTAGACACAAAATTAGTTATAATTTCCAAGGAATGTGAAAGTCAATAAGCAGAGGTTGTGCTTCTACTTTGGAGGTAAAAGAATAAAGAAAAATACGGATCTGCAACTAAAAAGCAAAGATCAGCAAATAACAGAGGAGACAGAGAAGGTTGAAATATTAAGTTTACTTTTTCTCAGTCTTTTTGTTTTAGTCCCCACAAATGTGGACAGATGCTAACACAATTAAAAAGTGTAACCCAGTAGAAGAAACACTGGCTGCAATAAGGAAAGATGTGAAAGTGTAGCTATGTAAGTTAGATGCAGCTCAGATTTATCTCTGAGCACTTATAAATCAAACATAACCAATACTTACTCCTCTGTCCAAAAAAAAAAAAACCCAATAAAAATACTAGTAATCGTTAAGGATTCATGGAGGATAGGTAATACCTCTCTTTGACTGGCCTTGTGTGTGGGATATATATGGAAATAGACATGCCAGATCTCAGTGTTAGTAAAGCTTTAACACTTTTCCACACGCCATTCTCATAAAGATAGTAATGACACATGACCTATATGAAATTACCTTAAATTGGATGCAAAACCTGTTGAAAACTGTAAGAAGAGTTATCAATAGGTTTCCGCCCATAGAAGATAGCTTCTGAAGTAAGATCCTGCAATGAGCTGTTCTAGATTTAGTAATTTTCATTATTCTCAGAAATGAGAATAATGAAGCAGAGTTTACACTGATAAAATCTGTGGCTAACATAAAGCTAAGAGATGGTTTGTAAGTACTCTGAAAGGCAGGATCAATAGTTGATAAACAGAATGATTTGAAAGGAACAATATGAAAGTCAGCAAGTGCAAAGTAATAATTTTAAGAAGGAGAAATCACAAGTCCAAAGATGAGTATCTACGAGGGATCTTAGAAGCATACTGAATTTTGACAGGAAAGAAGCCCTTTAGGCTCCTTTAGGCTATTATAGTTCTATGACTTAACACTTCTGTATGCTTCAGTTTTCCAATTGTAAAACAGGCATGTTACTACTGAAATTGTCCATCTTTGAAGTTTACACTGCAGGTTTTCTGACAAGAGTTTTTCTAGTTTGAAAAGAGCTCAGAAGTTTTAATGTTGTTTTAACTTCCTCATTCCTACTACAACATGAACAATAAATAAAAATACTGCTCAGTATTTCTATAGGCAACAAACAGTCATCCCAAGAGCAACTTTTAAAGGATTTTTTTTGTTGTTGTTGTTTTCTTCACATGTTTTAATTGTAATTCAAATCTTTGGTTTCCTTAGGATGAATCTGAATTTAGAGACAAACTAACTCCCATTACTATTTTTATGGAATATCGTCTGGATTACAGAACAGCTGCAGATGCAACAGGACTGCACCCTATCCTCAACCAGTTCACTCCTGCTAATATGAGCAGACAGGTATACTTCTTACACAATCTGTGATGAGAGAACCCAGAACATATTTTCAGCTTTCAATACTTATTCAATACTTATGTTCATCTTAGGACTTCTGAAAAATTAAGTACCAAAATATACATCTACGCTTTAGTCTTTGACTTATGGAAATATTGATGGCTATTTTATGTTTGTCTTCTCTTTTTTTTTCCTTCTCTCTCTGTATCAATTTTTTTTTGGACACATTATTCCTTAGTGCTGGACTTCCTTTTCACACATACTAATTAACACTTTTCTGGAGAAAAGCAGTTAGAGTAGTATTGAAGGTGTGAATCTTGAAGGATTGGAGTGTTTCATCCATTGCTCATACTATGCTGCTCTATGTATATTATGTTTATCCCTGTAGTTCTCTTAAGGTAATAAATATAGTTTTTCTATTTCTGCCCTTTATACAAATTTTTACACTTGTTTGTAAAGAGGATAATGGAGATGCAACTCAAGATGAACAGATGATTCAAGTTATGGAAAGAGGATTAAGATATGGAGACATTAGTCCTAGAATTGCAGCGTGGCCGGATGAAGCACCGTGCCCCCCGTGTATAAAACTCAATTGTCCTCTTCTGAGACTAATGAGATGAAGATATCTCATAACCAGCTATTTAGAAAATTTTTTTATTTGGTCGTGAAACAGTATTATTGGAAATGTATGTTAGAACAGATGCAGGGATTATTAAAACAATATGCATTTGATTTTTGCATAGGCACATATTCTGCTGGATTGTGGTGATGATAATGTCTGCAAACCAAAGCTGGAGGTTTCAGTAGAAAGGTAAATACATGAGAAAAATTCTACAGGGAAAAGTAACTTCCCTACTTGAATTCTAAACTTCAAGAGCTTGTAATGCTTTTGTTAATAGGATGTATTGAAATAAGTAGGACTCCTCAATGTATACAGTCTAAACTCATGCTTATTTCTTTTAAGGAAAATCCATTTTCTGCTTTGTAACCTAATGTCTTTAGCATGTAATACAGGGAGAGCACACACCACCACCCAGCCCAGCCCCCACTATAAGTACACAGTATTTATTTGTATATTTGCGAAGCTGGACGTGCATAGCAGGCATAAAGCAGTGTTAGCTGCAATTGTACCACTGTTCTGTTACCTAATACTAGATAGACACATGAAGATGTGAACAGGCGTGATTTTATCCAGCAAGGGGTGGAGTAGGGCTCTGTTGTCACACATACGAAAATTGTTGGTATTGGCAGTATCTTTTATTAAACCTGGAAAAAAACCCCAAGTTTTAACTCCTAATTCTTTCATGAGTCTGGGCTTTTTGTGCTTGTATGCCTTAGCCATTCTTACTTAAATGTAATCTGTTTTTTTAATGCCCTTAGTGCAGAGCTATAGCATATGCACATGTATGTAGGTAGTACAGTTCACAAACATACTAATTCATGCTAACGCTTCAGAAACATTTTATATCAGTGCAGGTACAGTTAGGTTTCCTTGTACTTGGTGAAATGAAAATACATTGTTTGGAAAGATACTCTTTTTGTAAATTTTATAAAAAAAGATTCTTACAAAACAGCATGTAACATTTGCTCCATTTTTGTGATTATAGACATGTTTTTGTTTTAAACATACAGCTCTCCTGATATTCCTGAAACGTAGCTACTGCCTCTAGATTTCTCTAACGTCTTTGTGCAATTTCAGAATGTCTCTTGTTTCTGCAAGTTCAACCAGTTCAATACACTTTAAAACCTGAATGCAGAGCTCATTTTTACACTTGTTTTTTGTAGTGATCAGAAGCAGATCTATATTGGTGATGACAATCCCTTGACACTAATTGTCAGTGCTCAGAATCAAGGGGAAGGAGCCTATGAAGCAGAACTCTTTGTCATCGTTCCGCCCCAAGCAGATTTCATCGGTGTTGTTCGTAACGACGAGGTAAAATTCCAGCTATCTTTCTTCTTTGAGTAGTTGTATTTCAGGTGCTGCTATGGGAGTCTGTGGGAGAGGGTCCATCAGTGGTGTTTTTTATGCTTCAGTCTTAAAGCAAAGCACTGAAAAAATGATAAGGTTCTTCCAAGCCAAGCATATATAACACCTGGCTGGATGGTTCCAGTTTAAGAGCCTACTGCTAGCAACAAAGGAGGATCATCTGTGTGATGGAGCTTGACACACAGAGTTTATCTGCTACCAGTCTTTATTTGAACAGTGCCCTTGTTAATTTATTTAAATTTAGACTTAGCATGTCATGTGCTAGGTAAAGAGCTGGGCACCTGCGAGGCAAAAAGTGATGTTGGGTATTACTATTCTCTTCCGCCTAAGTATGTAGAAAAGTCTTGGGTGTCAGTTATCCTGACTACACAGAATATTAAAATTTATTTCCTGACTTTCCCTTGTATTATAAAATGTCTGTATAACTTCTATTTCTTTGAAGACACATGGGTATAGTCCAAATTTTGTTTTAGCCCATTATAGCTATATATAAGTAATATACTTTCAGATTTTCTTCGTCCTTGTTTTTATTTGGTATAATCTATCATCAATCAATATCTGTAAAGCTGCAGAATGTTAAGGGAAAAACTATTTTCCCCCTATATCAAAGGATTCCAACTTTGATACCACATCCTTCATATATGTTGGACCATGCCTTGGTTTGGTTCTCCAGTTTGCCTCTGCTACTCTAGAGCTTTGTGAAGTGGCTTTATCCAAAATCTGATAGCTCCTCTAAGACCTCTTTTTGAGTAAGCTAGTAAGTATTCATGTTATTTTGCCTTCAAACCTTTATTTTCCTATGGAGAGTTTGCGCGATTACCACAGTTTCTTCACATAGGTTTTAAAGAATCACGTGGAGAAATGCTTTAGGTCAGAAACATCATCAGTGCTACCCAATATAAGAGTACTGAATTTCTCTTTTTATAACCTTGGAAAGAGCATCTACCTCATATCAAAAATACTTGTCTCCATAGAGACTTTCATACTCAGATTTTATTTAATTTTAACGCTTGACTGTGTAAGGACTGAGAAATTATATTAAAATTAACACAGTGTATCTAGAACTTTTTTCCAGACTTTCATCCAGGTGTCCAGATGTAAAGAATGACATTCATTAAGATTTCTTTCTGGCTTATTGCAGGCTTTAGCAAGACTGTCATGTGCATTTAAAACAGAGAATCAAACTCGCATGGTAGTTTGTGACCTGGGAAATCCCATGAAAGCAGGAACTAAGGTAAGGTTTGGTCCAACAGGTGTCTGGTATCTCAAACAGGAGTGCAGCTGGCATTTTTTCTTAATCACAGTAGTGTTTGGGCAGGATGTTTACTCACAGGAATATAAGATTAGATCTAGCTGACATTTAGCTGCCCACATGTTTGGTTAGTTCAGTGGTAATTGGTTTCAGCTTTTCAGCTAAATTAAAGGCTGAAATGAGTGTTCATGAGTTTTATGATGCAACTCAAAAGGAGTAGTTCATTAAACAGTGGAATTAATGAACTCTGGTCCCTCATGAGTTTGTCTTTAGATTTATCTGATACGTATTTTTTAGTATATAATAAAGAGCTAGCTCATAACACACCTTTCTCTTAGTGGAAACCTAATAGTGCTTCTCTCTTCTGCCTAGCTTTGTGAAGTTTGAGAGAGAGTTTTGTCTAGTTGAGACCTCTGCACTTCCACCAAATGTAGCTGAAATTGGACGAATCAAAAAACTACTAGTGGGACCTGGCAGATACTAAGATGATATGTCATAATAACTCTTATTTTCTGAGGAAATAAAGTGAAAATCAGTCACAATTATAAACACTTTGATGGTGCTTTTCTTCCAAGAGACATTTTATATAGATGAATAAATGCTATTTCCAAAGTCTTTCAAAGTATATCAAGCTGAACTGTGCAGATATTGAAGCAACCGTCATGCACTGACTTAGAACAAACCTGGGGAACTGAATTTAGAATCATTAAAGCATGCCTTGTTCTTTAGACTACAGTACTTTAACATAGGGAGGCTCAGTTATGTGTAAAAATGGCTGAAGCAAGGAGGGTGAGCATAATGTAAACCTTACATTTCTATTTTGTGGCAGTGATGCATCGGCTGAAATCTACAGAGAGCGCGGTACATTTCCAGTCTTGATGAACTGGACAAGTTTTATTTGCCAGTTCTCTGTGTGTGTTCTCTTATGACCACAAGCCTCAAGCAATTTTGTTGCAGTATAATAGTATTAAGAAGCTTTTATTGTGTATTTCATTGTGTTTCCACTGAACCACGGTGATTTTTTTTCTAAAGCTATTAGCTGGCCTGCGTTTCAGTGTGCACCAGCAGTCTGAAATGGATACCTCTGTGAAGTTTGACTTGCAAATCCGAAGGTATGGAAATCTGAGTATGTACCTCACCTGGTAGATAACATGCAAAGTAAATAGACTGTGAATTAAGCAGTTAGTTTCACTCTAGACTAATTCTCAGGTCTTTGCCTCGTAATTGTTTAAAAAAGAAACACATCTTTTTAATGAATTATGTTTTCTACAATAGAGGAAAAAATGTAAGAAAACAGTTTTCTGTTTGAATGCAGTTTCTTTTGCTTACAGCTTTTAGACAGGCCGTGGCACAAGTGAAATACTAATAATGAGGAACAAACAATTTAAAGTGTTTCAAGAAAACTTTGTATTTTTGTACCTGCGTACCATTGTGATCTCCCCACGCTTGTGTAGTGCCACAGAATGACTTGTGGTTTTGGGTTTCTAGCCCTGTTTTAAAACTGATGTTTGAACTCTCAATTCCTTCTGATGTAAAGCCAGAATTTCAAATTTTATGTATTTTGAGGATGAGAGGTATAAAAAGGCAATGCAAGTGATGGTCTGAGCAGAAGCAACATGCAGTTAACCATCTCCAGTGTTTTACAGTAGCCAGCATAAGAGAGTCTAAAAATTAAATGGGACAAACCAGTAGTGTTCCTGTTAATTATAAGATTGTTGTCCGAAAAGCGGATTCGTGCC